>NW_025784486.1:0-17579 GCF_021130785.1 Homalodisca vitripennis
TCCCAAGTAAAACAACGAATGTTTTATCAACTTCCTTAACTGTGTCGTGTGCACTCCAGTTATAATGGCATTGTCTGAAGTGTTTATCATTACATTCCTAAACAAAACGCTTGTTCCCAAGTAAAACAACAAACGTTTTATCAACTTCCTTAACTGTGTCGTGTGCACTCCAGTTATAATGGCATTGTCTGAAGTGTTTATCGTTACATTCCGAAACAAAACGCTTGTTCCCAAGTAAAACAACGAACGTTTTATCAACTTCCTTAACTGTGTCGTGTGCACTCCAGTTATAATGGCATTGTCTGAAGTGTTTATTGTTAAATTCCTAAACAAAACGCTTGTTCCCAAGTAAAACAACGAACGTTTTATCAACTTCCTTAACTGTGTCGTGTGCACTCCAGTTATAATGGCATTTTCTGAAGTGTTTATCGTTAAATTCCGAAACAAAACGCTTGTTCCCAAGTAAAACAACAAACGTTTTATCAACTTCCTTAACTGTGTCGTGTGCACTCCAGTTATAAGTGCATTGTCTGAAGTGTTTATTGTTAAATTCCTAAACAAAACGCTTGTTCCCAAGTAAAACAACGAACGTTTTATCAACTTCCTTAACTGTGTCGTGTGCACTCCAGTTATAATGGCATTTTCTGAAGTGTTTATTGTTACATTCCGAAACATAACGCTTGGTCCCAAGTACAAAAACAAATGTCTTATCATCTTCCTTAACTGTCTCGTGTGCACTCCAGTTTTAAGTGCATTGTCTTTAGTGTGTATTGTTAAATTCCTAAACAAAACGCTTGTTCCCATGTATAACAACGAACGTTTTATCATCTTCCTTAACTGTGTCGTATGCACTCCAGTTATAATGGCATTGTCTGAAGTGTTTATTGTTAAATTCTTAAACAAAACGCTTGTTCCCAAGTAAAACAACAAACGTTTTATCAACTTCTTTAACTGTGTCGTGTGCTCTCCAGTTATAATGGCATTGTCTGAAGTGTTTATCATTACATTCCTAAACAAACCCCTTGTTCCCAAGTAAAACAATGAACGTTTTATCAACTTCCTTAACTGTGTCGTGTGCACTCCAGTTATAATGGCATTTTCTGAAGTGTTTATTGTTACATTCCGAAACATAACGCTTGTTCCCAAGTAAAAAAACAAATGTTTTATCAACTTCCTTAACTGTGTCGTGTGCACTCCAGTTATAATGGCATTGTCTGAAGTGTTTATCATTACATTCCTAAACAAACCCCTTGTTCCCAAGTAAAACAATGAACGTTTAATCAACTTCCTTAACTGTGTCGTGTGCACTCCAGTTATAATGGCATTGTCTGAAGTGTTTATTGTTAAATTCCTAAACAAAACGCTTGTTCCAAGTAAAACAACGAACGTTTTATCAACTTCCTTAACTGTGTCGTGTGCACTCCAGTTATAATGGCATTGTCTGAAGTGTTTATCATTACATTCCTAAACAAAACGCTTGTTCCCAAGTAAAACAACGAACGTTTTATCAACTTCCTTAACTGTGTCGTGTGCACTCCAGTTATAATGGCATTGTCTGAAGTGTTTATTGTTACATTCCTAAACAAAACGCTTGTTCCCAAGTAAAACAACAAACGTTTTATCAACTTCCTTAACTGTGTCGTGTGCACTCCAGTTATAATGGCATTGTCTGAAGTGTTTATCATTACATTCCTAAACAAACCCCTTGTTCCCAAGTAAAACAATGAACGTTTTATCAACTTCCTTAACTGTGTCGTGTGCACTCCAGTTATAATGGCATTTTCTGAAGTGTTTATTGTTACATTCCGAAACATAACGCTTGGTCCCAAGTACAAAAACAAATGTCTTATCATCTTCCTTAACTGTCTCGTGTGCACTCCAGTTTTAAGTGCATTGTCTTTAGTGTGTATTGTTAAATTCCTAAACAAAACGCTTGTTCCCAAGTAAAACAACAAACGTTTTATCAACTTCCTTAACTGTGTCGTGTGCACTCCAGTTATAATGGCATTGTCTGAAGTGTTTATCATTACATTCCTAAACAAAACCCCTTGTTCCCAAGTAAAACAATGAACGTTTTATCAACTTCCTTAACTGTGTCGTGTGCACTCCAGTTATAATGGCATTTTCTGAAGTGTTTATTGTTACATTCCGAAACATAACGCTTGTTCCCAAGTAAAAAAACAACGTTTTTATCAACTTCCTTAACTGTGTCGTGTGCACTCCAGTTATAATGGCATTGTCTGAAGTGTTTATCATTACATTCCTAAACAAAACGCTTGTTCCCAAGTATAACAACGAACGTTTTATCAACTTCCTTAACTGTGTCGTATGCACTCCAGTTATAATGGCATTGTCTGAAGTGTTTATCGTTAAATTCCTAAACAAAACGCTTGTTCCCAAGTAAAACAACGAACGTTTTATCAACTTCCTTAACTGTGTCGTGTGCACTCCAGTTATAATGGCATTTTCTGAAGTGTTTATCGTTACATTCCTAAAACAAACGCTTGTTCCCAAGTAAAACAACGAACGTTTTATCAACTTCCTTAACTGTGTCGTGTGCACTCCAGTTATAATGGCATTGTCTGAAGTGTTTATTGTTAAATTCTTAAACAAAACGCTTGTTCCCAAGTAAAACAACAAACGTTTTATCAACTTCTTTAACTGTGTCGTGTGCTCTCCAGTTATAATGGCATTGTCTGAAGTGTTTATCATTACATTCCTAAACAAACCCCTTGTTCCCAAGTAAAACAATGAACGTTTTATCAACTTCCTTAACTGTGTCGTGTGCACTCCAGTTATAATGGCATTTTCTGAAGTGTTTATTGTTACATTCCGAAACATAACGCTTGTTCCCAAGTAAAAAAACAAACGTTTTATCAACTTCCTTAACTGTGTCGTGTGCACTCCAGTTATAATGGCATTGTCTGAAGTGTTTATCATTACATTCCTAAACAAAACGCTTGTTCCCAAGTAAAACAACGAACGTTTTAATCAACTTCCTTAACTGTGTCGTGTGCACTCCAGTTATAATGGCATTGTCTGAAGTGTTTATTGTTAAATTCCTAAACAAAACGCTTGTTCCCAAGTAAAACAACGAACGTTTTATCAACTTCCTTAACTGTGTCGTGTGCACTCCAGTTATAATGGCATTGTCTGAAGTGTTTATCATTACATTCCTAAACAAACGCTTGTTCCCAAGTAAAACAATGAACGTTTTATCAACTTCCTTAACTGTGTCGTGTGCACTCCAGTTATAATGGCATTTTCTGAAGTGTTTATTGTTACATTCCGAAACATAACGCTTGTTCCCAAGTAAAAAAACAAATGTTTTATCAACTTCCTTAACTGTGTCGTGTGCACTCCAGTTATAATGGCATTGTCTGAAGTGTTTATCATTACATTCCTAAACAAAACGCTTGTTCCCAAGTAAAACAACGAACGTTTTATCAACTTCCTTAACTGTGTCGTGTGCACTCCAGTTATAATGGCATTGTCTGAAGTGTTTATTGTTAAATTCCTAAACAAAACGCTTGTTCCCAAGTAAAACAACAAACGTTTTATCAACTTCCTTAACTGTGTCGTGTGCACTCCAGTTATAATGGCATTGTCTGAAGTGTTTATCATTACATTCCTAAACAAAACGCTTGTTCCCAAGTAAAACAACAAACGTTTTATCAACTTCCTTAACTGTGTCGTGTGCACTCCAGTTATAATGGCATTGTCTGAAGTGTTTATTGTTACATTCCTAAACAAAACGCTTGTTCCCAAGTAAAACAACGAACGTTTTATCAACTTCCTTAACTGTGTCGTGTGCACTCCAGTTATAATGGCATTGTCTGAAGTGTTTATCGTTAAATTCCGAAACAAAACGCTTGTTCCCAAGTAAAACAACGAACGTTTTATCAACTTCCTTAACTGTGTCGTGTGCACTCAGTTATAATGGCATTGTCTTAGTGTTATTGTTAAATTCCTAAACAAACGCTTGTTCCCAAGTAAAACAACGAACGTTTTATCAACTTCCTTAACTGTGTCGTGTGCACTCCAGTTATAATGGCATTTTCTGAAGTGTTTATCGTTACATTCCGAAACAAAACGCTTGGTCCCAAGTAAAACAACAAATGTTTTATCAACTTCCTTAACTGTCTCGTGTGCACTCCAGTTATAAGTGCATTGTCTTTAGTGTGTATTGTTAAATTCCTAAACAAAACGCTTGTTCCCATGTATAACAACGAACGTTTTATCAACTTCCTTAACTGTGTCGTATGCACTCCAGTTATAATGGCATTGTCTGAAGTGTTTATCGTTAAATTCCTAAACAAAACGCTTGTTCCCAAGTAAAACAACGAACGTTTTATCAACTTCCTTAACTGTGTCGTGTGCACTCCAGTTATAATGGCATTTTCTGAAGTGTTTATCGTTACATTCCGAAACAAAACGCTTGTTCCCAAGTAAAACAACAAATGTTTTATCAACTTCCTTAACTGTCTCGTGTGCACTCCAGTTATAAGTGCATTGTCTTTAGTGTTTATTGTTAAATTCCTAAACAAAACGCTTGTTCCCAAGTAAAACAACGAACGTTTTATCAACTTCCTTAACTGTGTCGTGTGCACTCCAGTTATAATGGCATTTTCTGAAGTGTTTATTGTTACATTCCGAAACATAACGCTTGGTCCCAAGTAAAAAACAAATGTCTTATCAACTTCCTTAACTGTCTCGTGTGCACTCCAGTTTTAAGTGCATTGTCTTTAGTGTGTATTGTTAAATTCCTAAACAAAACGCTTGTTCCCAAGTAAAACAACGAACGTTTTATCAACTTCCTTAACTGTGTCGTGTGCACTCCAGTTATAATGGCATTGTCTGAAGTGTTTATCATTACATTCCTAAACAAAACGCTTGTTCCCAAGTAAAACAACGAACGTTTTATCAACTTCCTTAACTGTGTCGTGTGCACTCCAGTTATAATGGCATTGTCTGAAGTGTTTATCGCCAAATTCCTAAACAAAACGCTAGTATTCAAGTAAAACAACGAACGTTTTATCAACTTCCTTAACTTTGTCGTATGCACTCCAGTTATACTGGCATTGTCTAAAGTGTTTATCGTTACATACCGAAAAAAAACGCTTGTTCCCAAGTAAAAACAACAAACGTTTTATCAACTTCCTTAACTGTATCGTGTGCGCTCAAATTATAATGGCATTTTTTAATGTGTTTATCGATAAATTCCTAAACAAAACGCTTGGTCCCAAGTAAAACAACGAACGTTTTATCAACTATCTTAACTGTGTCGTGTGCACTCTAGTTATACTGGCATTGTCTGAAGTGTTTATCATTACATTCCTAAACAAAACGCTTGTTCTCAAGTAAAACAACGAACGTTTCATCAACTTCCTTAACTGTGTCGTGTGCACTCCAGTTATAATGGCATTGTCTGAAGTGTTTATCGTTAAATTCTAAACAAAACGCTTGTTCCCAAGTAAAACAACGAACGTTTTATCAACTTCCTTAACTGTGTCGTGTGCACTCCAGTTATAATGGCATTGTCTGAAGTGTTTATCGTTAAATTCCTAAACAAAACGCTTGTTTCCAAGTAAAACAACGAACGTTTTATCAACTTCCTTAACTGTGTCGTGTGCACTCCAGTTATACTGGCATTGTCTGAAGTGTTTATCGTTAAATTCCTAAACAAACGCTTGTTCCTAACAAAACAACGAACGTTTCCTCAACTTCCTTAACTGTGTCGTGTGCACTCAAATTATAACGGCATTGTTTTAAGTGTTTATCGCTAAATTCCTAAACAAAACGCTTGTTCCCAAGTAAAACAACGAACGTTTTATCAACTTCCTTAACTGTGTCGTGTGCACTCCAGTTATAATGGCATTGTCTGAAGTGTTTATCATTACATTCCTAAACAAAACGCTTGTTCCCAAGTAAAACAACGAACGTTTTATCAACTTCCTTAACTGTGTCGTGTGCACTCCAGTTATAATGGCATTGTCTGAAGTGTTTATCGTTAAATTCCGAAACAAAACGCTTGTTCCCAAGTAAAACAACGAACGTTTTATCAACTTCCTTAACTGTGTCGTGTGCACTCCAGTTATAATGGCATTGTCTGAAGTGTTTATCGTTAAATTCCTAAACAAAACGCTTGTTCCCAAGTAAAACAACGAACGTTTTATCAACTTCCTTAACTGTGTCGTGTGCACTCCAGTTATAATGGCATTGTCTGAAGTGTTTATCGTTACATTCCTAAACAAAACGCTTGTTCCCAAGTAAAACAAACAAACGTTATCAACTTCCTTAACTGTGTCGTGTGCACTCCAGTTATAATGGCATTGTCTTTAAGTGTTTATCGCTAAATTCCTAAACAAAACGCTTGTTCCCAAGTAAAACAACGAACGTTTTATCAACTTCCTTAACTGTGTCGTGTGCACTCCAGTTATACTGGCATTGTCTGAAGTGTTTATCGTTACATTCCTAAAAAAAAACGCTTGTTCCCAAGTAAAACAACAAACGTTTTATCAACTTCCTTAACTGTGTCGTGTGCACTCAAATTATAATGGCATTGTTTAAAGTGTTTATCGCTAAATTCCTAAACAAAACGCTTGTTCCCAAGTAAAACAACGAACGTTTTATCAACTTCCTTAACTGTGTCGTGTGCACTCCAGTTATAATGGCATTGTCTGAAGTGTTTATCATTACATTCCTAAACAAAACGCTTGTTCCCAAGTAAAACAACGAACGTTTTATCAACTTCCTTAACTGTGTCGTGTGCACTCCAGTTATAATGGCATTGTCTGAAGTGTTTATCGTTAAATTCCTAAACAAAACGCTTGTTTCCCAAGTAAAACAACGAACGTTTTATCAACTTCCTTAACTGTGTCGTGTGCACTCCAGTTATACTGGCATTGTCTGAAGTGTTTATCGTTACATTCCTAAACAAAACGCTTGTTCCCAAGTAAAACAACGAACGTTTTATCAACTTCCTTAACTGTGTCGTGTGCACTCCAGTTATAATGGCATTGTTTTAAGTGTTTATCGTTAAATTCCTAAACAAAACGCTTGTTCCCAAGTAAAACAACGAACGTTTTATCAACTTCCTTAACTGTGTCGTGTGCACTCCAGTTATAATGGCATTGTCTGAAGTGTTTATCATTACATTCCTAAACAAAACGCTTGTTCCCAAGTAAAACAACGAACGTTTTATCAACTTCCTTAACTGTGTCGTGTGCACTCCAGTTATAATGGCATTGTCTGAAGTGTTTATCGTTAAATTCCTAAACAAAACGCTTGTTCCCAAGTAAAACAACGAACGTTTTATCAACTTCCTTAACTGTGTCGTGTGCACTCAAGTTATAATGGCATTGTCTGAAGTGTTTATTGTTAAATTCCTAAACAAAACGCTTGTTCCCAAGTAAAACAACGAACGTTTTATCAACTTCCTTAACTGTGTCGTGTGCACTCCAGTTATAATGGCATTTTCTGAAGTGTTTATCGTTACATTCCGAAACAAAACGCTTGGTCCCAAGTAAAACAACAAATGTTTTATCAACTTCCTTAACTGTCTCGTGTGCACTCCAGTTATAAGTGCATTGTCTTTAGTGTGTATTGTTAAATTCCTAAACAAAACGCTTGTTCCCAAGTATAACAACGAACGTTTTATCAACTTCCTTAACTGTGTCGTATGCACTCCAGTTATAATGGCATTGTCTGAAGTGTTTATTGTTACATTCCGAAACATAACGCTTGGTCCCAAGTACAAAAACAAATGTCTTATCATCTTCCTTAACTGTCTCGTGTGCACTCCAGTTTTAAGTGCATTGTCTTTAGTGTGTATTGTTAAATTCCTAAACAAAACGCTTGTTCCCATGTAAAACAACGAACGTTTTATCAACTTCCTTAACTGTGTCGTATGCACTCCAGTTATAATGGCATTGTCTGAAGTGTTTATTGTTAAATTCCTAAACAAAACGCTTGTTCCCAAGTAAAACAACAAACGTTTTATCAACTTCTTTAACTGTGTCGTGTGCACTCCAGTTATAATGGCATTGTCTGAAGTGTTTATCATTACATTCCTAAACAAACCCCTTGTTCCCAAGTAAAACAATGAACGTTTTATCAACTTCCTTAACTGTGTCGTGTGCACTCCAGTTATAATGGCATTTTCTGAAGTGTTTATTGTTACATTCCGAAACATAACGCTTGTTCCCAAGTAAAAAAACAAACGTTTTATCAACTTCCTTAACTGTGTCGTGTGCACTCCAGTTATAATGGCATTGTCTGAAGTGTTTATCATTACATTCCTAAACAAACGCTTGTTCCCAAGTAAAACAATGAACGTTTTATCAACTTCCTTAACTGTGTCGTGTGCACTCCAGTTATAATGGCATTTTCTGAAGTGTTTATTGTTAAATTCCTAAACAAAACGCTTGTTCCCAAGTAAAACAACAAACGTTTTATCAACTTCCTTAACTGTGTCGTGTGCACTCCAGTTATAATGGCATTGTCTGAAGTGTTTATCATTACATTCCTAAACAAACGCTTGTTCCCAAGTAAAACAACGAACGTTTTATCAACTTCCTTAACTGTGTCGTGTGCACTCCAGTTATAATGGCATTTTCTGAAGTGTTTATTGTTACATTCCGAAACAAAACGCTTGTTCCCAAGTAAAAAAACAAACGTTTTATCAACTTCCTTAACTGTGTCGTGTGCACTCCAGTTATAATGGCATTGTCTGAAGTGTTTATCATTACATTCCTAAACAAAACGCTTGTTCCCAAGTAAAACAATGAACGTTTTATCAACTTCCTTAACTGTGTCGTGTGCACTCCAGTTATAATGGCATTTTCTGAAGTGTTTATTGTTACATTCCGAAACATAACGCTTGGTCCCAAGTAAAAAAACAAATGTCTTATCATCTTCCTTAACTGTCTCGTGTGCACTCCAGTTTTAAGTGCATTGTCTTTAGTGTGTATTGTTAAATTCCTAAACAAAACGCTTGTTCCCAAGTAAAACAACAAACGTTTTATCAACTTCCTTAACTGTGTCGTGTGCACTCCAGTTATAATGGCATTGTCTGAAGTGTTTATCATTACATTCCTAAACAAAACGCTTGTTCCCAAGTAAAACAACGAACGTTTTATCAACTTCCTTAACTGTGTCGTGTGCACTCCAGTTATAATGGCATTTTCTGAAGTGTTTATTGTTACATTCCGAAACAAAACGCTTGTTCCCAAGTAAAAAAACAAACGTTTTATCAACTTCCTTAACTGTGTCGTGTGCACTCCAGTTATAATGGCATTGTCTGAAGTGTTTATCATTAAATTCCTAAACAAAACGCTTGTTCCCAAGTAAAACAACGAACGTTTTATCAACTTCCTTAACTGTGTCGTGTGCACTCCAGTTATAATGGCATTTTCTGAAGTGTTTATTGTTACATTCCTAAACAAAACGCTTGTTCCCAAGTAAAACAACAAACGTTTTATCAACTTCCTTAACTGTGTCGTGTGCACTCCAGTTATAATGGCATTGTCTGAAGTGTTTATCATTACATTCCTAAACAAACCCCTTGTTCCCAAGTAAAACAATGAACGTTTTATCAACTTCCTTAACTGTGTCGTGTGCACTCCAGTTATAATGGCATTTTCTGAAGTGTTTATTGTTACATTCCGAAACATAACGCTTGGTCCCAAGTACAAAAACAAATGTCTTATCATCTTCCTTAACTGTCTCGTGTGCACTCCAGTTTTAAGTGCATTGTCTTTAGTGTGTATTGTTAAATTCCTAAACAAAACGCTTGTTCCCAAGTAAAACAACGAACGTTTTATCAACTTCCTTAACTGTGTCGTGTGCACTCCAGTTATAATGGCATTGTCTGAAGTGTTTATTGTTAAATTCCTAAACAAAACGCTTGTTCCCAAGTAAAACAACGAACGTTTTATCAACTTCCTTAACTGTGTCGTGTGCACTCCAGTTATAATGGCATTGTCTGAAGTGTTTATCGTTACATTCCTAAACAAAACGCTTGTTCCCAAGTAAAACAACAAACGTTTTATCAACTTCCTTAACTGTGTCGTGTGCACTCCAGTTATAATGGCATTGTCTGAAGTGTTTATCGTTACATTCCTAAACAAAACGCTTGTTCCCAAGTAAAACAACGAACGTTTTATCAACTTCCTTAACTGTGTCGTGTGCACTCCTAGTTATAATGGCATTGTCTGAAGTGTTTATCATTACATTCCTAAACAAAACGCTTGTTCCCAAGTAAAACAACGAACGTTTTATCAACTTCCTTAACTGTGTCGTGTGCACTCCAGTTATAATGGCATTGTCTGAAGTGTTTATCATTACATTCCTAAACAAAACGCTTGTTCCCAAGTAAAACAACGAACGTTTTATCAACTTCCTTAACTGTGTCGTGTGCACTCCAGTTATAATGGCATTGTCTGAAGTGTTTATCGTTTAATTCCGAAACAAAACGCTTGTTCCCAAGTAAAACAACAAACGTTTTATCAACTTCCTTAACTGTGTCGTGTGCACTCCAGTTATAATGGCATTGTCTTTAGTGTTTATTGTTAAATTCCTAAACAAAACGCTTGTTCCCAAGTAAAACAACGCACGTTTTATCAACTTCCTTAACTGTGTCGTGTGCACTCCAGTTATAATGGCATTTTCTGAAGTGTTTATCGTTACATTCCGAAACAAAACGCTTGGTCCCAAGTAAAACAACAAATGTCTTATCAACTTCCTTAACTGTCTCGTGTGCACTCCAGTTATAAGTGCATTGTCTTTAGTGTGTATTGTTAAATTCCTAAACAAAACGCTTGTTCCCATGTATAACAACGAACGTTTTATCAACTTCCTTAACTGTGTCGTATGCACTCCAGTTATAATGGCATTGTCTGAAGTGTTTATCGTTAAATTCCTAAACAAAACGCTTGTTCCCAAGTAAAACAACGAACGTTTTATCAACTTCCTTAACTGTGTCGTGTGCACTCCAGTTATAATGGCATTGTCTGAAGTGTTTATCGTTACATTCCTAAACAAAACGCTTGTTCCCAAGTAAAACAACGAACGTTTTATCAACTTCCTTAACTGTGTCGTGTGCACTCCAGTTATAATGGCATTTTTTAAAGTGTTTATTGTTAAATTCCTAAACAAAACGCTTGTTCCCAAGTAAAACAACGAACGTTTTATCAACTTCCTTAACTGTGTCGTGTGCACTCCAGTTATAATGGCATTGTCTGAAGTGTTTATCATTACATTCCTAAACAAAACGCTTGTTCCCAAGTAAAACAATGAACGTTTTATCAACTTCCTTAACTGTGTCGTGTGCACTCCAGTTATAATGGCATTGTCTGAAGTGTTTATTGTTACATTCCTAAACAAAACGCTTGTTCCCAAGTAAAACAACGAACGTTTTATCAACTTCCTTAACTGTGTCGTGTGCACTCCAGTTATAATGGCATTGTCTGAAGTGTTTATTGTTAAATTCCTAAACAAAACGCTTGTTCCCAAGTAAAACAACAAACGTTTTATCAACTTCCTTAACTGTGTCGTGTGCACTCCAGTTATAATGGCATTGTCTGAAGTGTTTATCATTACATTCCTAAACAAACCCTTGTTCCCAAGTAAAACAATGAACGTTTAATCAACTTCCCTCCCTTTTTATTTTTTCTTTGGGATATTGGGTCGTGGATTCATAGATCTCCCTCGCTACCCGTCAACCTGAGCTCATATGTGTGCCCCCTTTGATGTTAGAGGGGTAAGCCATATTCTTCTGTTCGCACCACCCTTCACCATCCGTAGCGCCCCTCCCATCTAAGAAGCTTATTCCACCGATTACTATTAGCCACTTCCCCCCCACACTCTGGCCCTCCTCCCGTCACCTCGGTTGCTTTATCACCAGAGAAACACTGAGCCACCTTCTCACTTTCTCCCCCAACAGGTCTCTCCACAGTACACAGTATTATGTAGTTTTGCCAGTCTCTTTCACAGGACTTATTGCCCAGAGTCTTACACTCCGAGTTCCTCATTTCGTAAAACACCTAGAGTATGTTTAGGTTGGTCTTCCCTGAAGTGGCCGTGCTGTCCAGTGATCAAGGCAATCACTTTGCTTTAACCCGATCCCTGGCCCATGCCCTCCATCCAGCATGCCATTCTGGTGGAATCCGGAGCTAGAATCCGGCAAGCAGTCATTTGCCGAGGTGCTTGTCCTTGGTGACTCCTGCCACCGCAAGCCGGTGTGTTTCCTGGACCATTTTGTTTATGACTTTGGTTAAGCGGTCTGACTTGCTTATACCCAACACACTACGGTTCTGGACCGAGTTGTATGGCAATGCTTTGGCTCCGCTTTTTGGGCATAGCTCTGTCGGCGCATTCGTTGGCCAACCTATGCCTGTGTGGGCCCGGTACCCAACCAAGACGCACACAGTTGCAGTGTATCCAAGCTTGCAGAGGAGTGTTAAAGTACTCCCCACACAAGCGCCCCCCTGGGGGATGAAATGCTGTTGGAGTCAAGAGCTTTAAGAGCTGCCTGGACTGTCTGACCATTATACAGATGTTCATTCCCTGGGTACCTTTGGTTGAGGCCTAGGTTGGCCACAGGCTAGGGATTTACCATAAGATTTCGGCTTGTAAATATGGAGCAGTTCCGGGACCTCAAACTGCCGCTAAAGTGGCAGTTCTATGGGATTGAACTAAACACTTCCATATCCAGTTCTACCCTTAATAAGCGAGCCATCCGGTGTACCAGACCCAAAGCTCTTTCTTAAAAAAAAATTTGTTGGGGATGTTATCTTTGCGATTTCCACTCTAATCTCTGGAGTAGAAAGTCAATACAGAGAATGGCTTTATCGAATTAATGAAACTCCGTTCTCATTGTTGTCGGGAGACCATTTTCGAGAATAGTGCGCTTGGGTTTACAGCTTCAGTGATGGCGCCATGGCTCGACGTTAGACGCGCCAATTTCCTCCACAAGGCCAGCAAACCATCAGCCCGACTAATGCTTGACTTACGCTCGCTTCAGCTTTTATATGGACATCAAGAGGTAGAAGTCTTAAAGGCCTACCTCGAGGGTCGCTGAGGGGACTTGGCTCCTGAATTGCTCCGGTTACAAAGATTGTGCCAAGCCTTTGTAAGCTTTCAAGCTTGGTCTTTGGGACAGTTACCATGATGCACCTTTGTCTCACCAGGACTAATGAACCATTAAGTGATTTTTGCAGGCCATTATCAACTGCTTTGTAAAGCCATAGTGCTATTATGGGGTTTTACGGCCCCATGAGAATGAGTCCTTGCAAAGTCTCCTGGGACGTCATGGAGGCGGCCCAACTTTGCTTTGTTGCAGGATATTATTAAGATGATTCATTCCATCGTAAGGCTTAATGGTCTAGGAGTCAGTCCTAAAATATTTGACTTGTCTTTGAACCAACTCCAAGCTGAAGTTGATGCGCGAGTTTCAGCCTAGAAAGAGACTCTAGGTTCTTTTTTCTTAGGGTGAAATGGTCTACAACTACTGTCTTAGAGGGATTTACTTTTCAGGTCCCCTCTTCCCTGAACACCAGTTGTGTACATGCTTGAAGGTTGGTATTCATGATATCCAACAACAAACATTTGTATATTTTCCCTGTTACCATAAAGGACTATGTCCGTCTGCATATCCCTTGGAACATTAGATTTCCGTTGTTAAGTAAAGGTCCTCAAGTAGGACCATCTATCTACTAGATTCCACAGTAGAGGATGATCAGGATGCCTCCTTGAGGACATCCCCTCTGTGGGTGCCGATCACAAGCGATTACTTCATTGAGATCGGCCCTGAATCCGTCTGGAGCACAGCAATGGCCCTAAGCCACCGGCACAGAGCTGGCTCGAAGGCCCACGTCGCTGTGCACTCCACCTTACCCATTGCAGTGAATTTGGCATTGTCCGAAAGCTCCTTCAATGTGCTATGAAGGTGCACAATGCCAATTCCTTGTGCGGACAGGCTATCCTCAATCCTACTGGACTAGTTGTGCAGTGCAGTTTGCTGATTCAACAGGAATTTTGGCCTTGCTGCGTATTGCATTGTTGGTTGCGAAAGAAAGGAGGAGTGTCAGAGAGAACTCCTTTCTCAGGTGCCTCTCCACCAAGTCTCTTCTTAATGTTTTTCCAGTAGAAAAACGAAGATAAACTGATGGGGACAAAAAAGATTTAAGGACAGAGTAGTCCGCTCTCTCCTTTTTTCAGGGCTTTTGAAGACCACCCTGTTGAGGACGGCCACAGACTTGGTGGTATGTACCCATAGGCTAGGCTCGTCCCTGAATAGTTCACATTAGAAGGGTAAAGGTAGATTCCTCCGGCCCTTGTTGACAGCAGGGCCGGAAAAGATTCTCCATCCCCTCCTGACAGATTTTGAAAGGGGCAAATTTAGAAATTGCCCATTTGGACTTTTAGAAGAGAGTGGACAAGTCCTTCCTGGCAATGGCCCCAGCATACCCATCGACAAGCTCCTTGGCCGTGAAGCCTGCCTCGTTGTTAGTCCAAGACGTTCCCAGTGGTCGGTCATTTTTTCTCAAATGATACAATCAAGGGAAGTGAGTCTCAAGGAGAAGTGTTGAAGGGCTATCACTAGGACCCGGAAAGTGTGTTGACCTCCCTGGGACCTTAAAGATCCTAAGTGACCGGTTGGACTTGAGGCTAGTAAGACGTTGCAGTCTAGCTGCCGCGCTTATACTCATTTACCTTCTGTGTGTCAAACTGCCTCCAGGAACTTTGAGTTTTGCTTTTTTAATTGCTAGGGCTTGTGTTATTCTGTTAGAGCTCTATTGATAGGACATCCCAGATACGGCTCCTTTTGCATTGATTGTACAGCTTCACTGACATTATTATAAGCCCCTTTCTGGCTGAAGCGAGGTCCGCAAGATTCCACCAACTTAGTAATAATTTGGTTCGACTCTTCCCCCGTCTCAATTGGGGCAATTGTCGTGGAAGCTTTTATTGATTTTATAGCATTCTGGCCAGGGATCAGAAGCTATCTGATCGTATGTTTGTTGGTGAAGCATCGCACCCTTCCGCCTACGATCCCAAACCTGTGAGACTGAAGGTCCAGACTTATATCCCAACCAGTCACCGTTCCTTTCCCCCTGGGATTGCGTTAGAGAGCACCTCTGACAGCCTCTATTCTTGGCAGAGTTTAAAGCGGATATACCTGTGATCCGTATAATTGAGGCCTCTTCGCTTACACGTGCCACTTATCAAACCATTCCAATTATACACTTGTGTGCAGGGATTGTTTATGTCAATTAATTTCTGTGTCCTAATTCCGTGTTGCGAAAACGTAGGGCGGTTTACGTACCTTTATGTACATATTAAATAGGTCCCTACTTAGAAGAAATTGTAAAAGTGCCTTTACCTCTGGTGGGTTTAGTGGTTGGTGCTGCCCCCATCCAGCAGAGTGATGGGGCGCGTTGGCGTCAACAACCTAGGAAGAAAGTTGTTTGACGTCTGGCTTGTGCTTCTTCCACCAGGAGCATCTAAGGTCTTCTTGATGGAGGGACACTTCCACCTGGGCATCATATGGCAAGTATACGGAGGCACTACAATTGTTGTCTCGTGCACTATGCCTCCATGTCTTCCAGGTTCAGTGTGCCCACAGTGTGAGATCTCTGGAGCCAGAATTCGTTTGAGGGTTAAGACAGAATCCAAGCCTCTTCTCTTCAACAGGGATGCAAGGTTATCTGACATTCCTTAGAGAGGTACAGTTAAATTAACTTACCTTTGGTTTCATTTTAAGGCCCGCCACTCTCTCACCTTGTGTGAAAGCCTATGGTTCTTGAATCAAAAACAAATTGTCCAGATCAAATCCCTCCTGGAGGAAGAAACTGGGCAGAAGGCTGGCCAGAGGACAAAAGCCCTACTGTGCTGGAGGTTGATTTGATAGAACTCGTAGGCATTGTCCTTGACTGTCGAGGGAGACCAATTGAGACCTGCCAGAGTCCTAAGTTGGCTCTACAGTTGGAAGCCTTCACAGCCTTGTAGCAAGGACCATTGTCCAGGATAGCAGGACGAATCCGTAACCTTCTCGGGTCTGGCTTGGATGGAAGGATTTTCCACTCGTTTTACATTCAGGTTTGGCGGTTCTGCTTATTGAACATCTCAAGTACCTTTTCAGGTTGTTCTTCTTCAGAAGCTTTCGGTGTGATAGCCTCTGAAAAACCACCCTAGTGGTGACCTCAAGATGTTCCATTACGCTCATGACCCACTCTCAGGAGAGGGATTGTTTCCATTCTCCCAGAGGGTTTTATTTCTCTTGGAATAACTTTCTTCCAGGCCAATACGTTGTGGTGTGCTCGTTTGATGCAGGAAGCAATTTAAAAACACCTTTTCTACTCCGCAGGTAGGTGCCCGCAAAACGATTGGAACGGAAACCATCCTCCAGGGGTTGGATTTCTTCCATAATTGCGTCCTCGATGGCTTCTCACTGTGCTCTTGCCACTAAAGCTTCTGCTTCCCGGGTTTAGCCATCGGAGGGGCTATGGCCATTTTGATCGCGCTGCAGAACCTCTCTGTAGGTATGCCTTGGGTGTTGCTACCAGAGGGCCTCGGGATCGTGGGCTTCGGGGCTTGTTGGGTTTCCCTCCTAGGCCTTCTTTGCGGGTCCCTCAGCGGATGGGCGTGGGTGGACCAAGGTGCCTCTGGGGCGTCGTTGGCCGGTACCCCAACCAGCCGCCTTGGTACCCGCAGTTAGGGCCGGAGTTGACGAACCTCCTGCCGTTTCTGGGATTCCTTTTTCTTCTTCTTTTTACCCCCTCCTCACTTGGAAGGGTCAAAAGCTTATAATACCCTTTTCAAGAAGTTTTAGCCTTTAAGTGCTTCTCTTCTGTTGGAGACAGTGGTTGAGATTGGAGCCTCTTCATTCTGAGGTTGCCGAGTTTGCTCTGTGGCATCATCCAGCCGTACCTGTAGGACATGGGAGTGCTTGGGCTGTTGAGGAGGCTGATCTTCTATATCTTGAAAGGGGATTTGTGCTTCCTCTCAGCGCTTGTACTTGCCTTTCCTCAGATAAAGCCTTGTCATTGGTAATGGGAGAGGCTTCAAGTGGTGCAATGGAACCTCCTGTGTTCTCTATAGGCACTTTGGTTGAGGAGTAAGGTAGGGATATGTTGGGCACATAACAACCTCTTGAGTTTGTGTTGGCCAGGTGGTGGTATGTGCAGAGGTAGCTTCAGCGAGCGAGCTACCGTCAGCAGGAAGAGGTAGGTTAGAAAACAGCTTCTAGGACATATAAACAAAACTGTTTCAAGGGTTGGTTTGGTTTTGATTTTTCTTGTTTTTGTTTCTTTTCATGTTGTTCCCACGAGAAAGCTAGGGACATGGAAGGTCAAACCCAGACAGAGCCCCGCAGTGCGGCTGGGTAAGCTGCTTTTTTAAACTGGAGGGTCGCCGGTTGCTCCAGAGTCACCAATAGTAAACGACTGGTTTGCCACCAGCCAATTTCAGGCCCTGGCCTACGCTGTTCCACCGTGGCATTGAAAACCCTTAGTGGGAGAAAATGATAAGGGAAACTAGGATCGAAGAGTTGAGGGAACTTTTCCTCAGAAGAAGAG
>NW_025784487.1:0-24997 GCF_021130785.1 Homalodisca vitripennis
AAAACCCAAACCCCGCCAACACCACCGAGACCATTGTGTTTGGGGGCCGTCCTGAATGGGCGCCCTTCCTTAGCGTGTGCGGGGGATCTCCTAATACAAGGAGGAGCATCGTCGAGGTTTTGATGGTTGCTGATAATAAAGTGCAGACGGTCACAAACAAGATTTGCGAACCAGCACTCAAACGCTCAAATCCAACGAGACTTAGAACCGCTCGGCCACCGGCACTCTAAATGATATGTTTTAATCAAAAGTTTTTATTTTTTAATGTCTTGTTAAATGGATCTAACTTGCTTGAGGAATAAAAATATTTTGTTTTTGTTTTTAATTGAGAGTAATATATATAATAATAGTAAAAGGTATAATGCATTTTCTGCTCTTATTTAGTTCTTCAACTTCGTAATGTTAGACCGTATTTGCAAAAGCTTAAGCGGACGTTATATAAATGAATTAGTGTTGGTATAAATTATGGTTTAGATACTTAATACATCTAGTATTAAATATAATGGTGGTAATATTATATTTGAAACTATAAAAGATGACCTAGTGTATAAGGAAATATTCTAGGGACCAGTATCTTACTATTTTCTGTGTTTACATTAGTTACTATCTCAGTGGTACCAATTTTTTTCTCGTATGGTAATGTTAATATTTTTCCAATAAGAATACTCTTTATTAAAGAATGTCTTCTCGAAATCCCTGCAGAGGGACTTTTTGTTAACGCCGTATAAAAGTCCGAAGAAGAAATGTCGTGGCTAGTTAACAAAAACACGGATAACTTTTCATTTTAATTTAATTATTAAAATACTTTCACGGTGATGGTATTTTGTATGTGTGAGATATTTACCTCGAAATAATATGCCTAAAACAAATAAAAAGATACATACACAAGGACTAACAGCGTGATTTAAATAAAATTTATTATCTTAAAGTCTTTTTATAGGCTTAAAATATTATACGTCATTGTTTTTATATCTAAAGCGCATTAGAAGGTAAAAAACAAAACCCATTGCAATATTTTCAGGAATACAAAACTAAATATCGGATATATTTTTATAACAATGTCATGTTTTGTATTCTTGCACAGTGAGCAAGTACAAGGTTTGAATATTTTTCTTACTTGTAAGAGTTACGAGTTATTTTTAGATTATTAAAAAACGTGTAGTAAAACCTACACAACTTTAACGTAATACTTTGCTAGAACCACTTAAATGAAGCGTCCCTTCCATTACAAGAATACCAAAGTCTCTTAAAGGACGCCTGTCTGCATTTGCTTAAGATACACAATCTAAAACCAGATTACACTGGGGACCAATCCTGCGTGTTGTGGGAGAGCTTGTTAAAAGCTGCTTTCTGGCAGGTTGTCAATTACATCAACTTTGTAGAGGCTTAAGAAGAACCACCAAAAACCACATTCTGCAGCAACAATGTTAGAAGGAAAACGATTTTTGTTCTAGCACCAAATGACCTTAGATCTAAACACACATCCAAACTGAATGAAACTTAATTCTCTGTTTTTTAATCGTTTTTATTCAATACAAAGTTACTTCTCATACTCCTTTAAAATGATAAAGTAACTGATGCAGAGAATTTCATTTCAGAACGATAAGAGCATTTGCTTTTACCAAGTAAGCAAATACAGTAGACTGTCATTTCTGGTTATTCCCTTTAAGAGAATTGGAAAATTACAGAACAAACACACTGAATTACAATCCAGAAAGTGAAAACGTGCATTGGATTAACCCACAAACGCCCGTGGTTCCAAGTAAAACACGTCAAACACCTCGTACAGTTATCTTACATCTCGTAGTATGGTTACGCACATATATCATATTATTATACTGTTGGTATGGCTGATAGATTCAGTAACATTAAATAGTATTATAGTATGTAAAAGTTTGTTATTCCGATTTTGATGGAATAGTTCCCTTTTATACATGTCAAAATTCTAGGAATAGATAGAACGTTTGATTTAACTTTTCTTTCACAACCTTGACTTCTTGACAGTTGTCATCTAAGATAGGTTTGTAGGATCAATAGCCAGAGTTTCTCCCTACACACAATAAGATTTTCGTTAATTTCTTTTAAAAATTAAATACGATTTTAGTATTTTCATCATGTCCCATCTATTGATTTAATAATTACGGACTAAAGTAAAAGTGATTCGCTAATAGACTCGGCCAGACCTAACGCCAACAAAATTGATAATATGTTCCTCAAAGATTAAAATAAAATACCAGAATAATAAGTATTTTGTTCTCTCTACACATTTCTTGGTGATCTTTTAGAACTATACCAATTAGAAGGAATGTCAATTTTATTTCAAATAGGTTAGAAAATATCCTTATACAGGGAGTAATAATTTTCACCAATTACAAATTATTACGGGGAGTACATTTTAAGTCTTGTTTTTTGTATCAAAACAAAAAAAAGTGAAGGATTGGCACTAAGTGATTACTTTGTTCAAAAAAAATGCATTTATACCTGTCATGACACCAACTGTATGTCCCTAACACACAATATAAAACAAAAAATGAAACTTATCACTCTAAGACTTGAAAAACTGTTAGCATATCGGTATGGAATCTACACTGAGTTTAACATGGATGAAGCAAGCATGAGCCCTGGCTAAGCGTTAGCAAACATATTCTTATTAGTAATAATGGTTGGCGCGAACAGGTTAACACTAAACTATCTGACAAAATGGAAAAAACCATAAAGAGTCAAACGAAGAACAAGAATATAGCAAGGAACATCATACATATTTCTAAGCAAGCTGAGAACTGTTCTTTTAAATTTTAATATGTGATTCTATTAAGAATATGTAGTTTAATTCATACAGTTAAAACAGAAAAAATCTCACGATATTTCTCATTTTCAGCGCACCTTGGCTCGTTTTTCCATATCCTTTCCCATACTTTACTTTTGGGGGAAAACTTTTATTAATTAAACACACTGCTTAGTAAACCGAAACACAATGAACATCAATCTGACATGTATTGAACTGTAACGCAAAGCATATCATGAGAAATGCATCATCTGTAGCGTTTTAAACCGTATATAAACACTTCAGAATAAGGTTGCATAAGTCCAATGGTGTAAAATGTGAAACCATTGGAATGGTTTAGCAATTGTTTGAAATCTATTATCGATTGAATAACTTTATGTAATCTGCCAGGAGCATGTTAACAAAATTTGCTTTTCTCTGAAAAATGTCGTATTTGTCTATCCTGGTTCGGTAGGACATCACCAATAATAAAATGTCAATTATACTTGAAAAACATATGTCTCAACTGATTTTTGTTGGATTTATCTTATTACATGATGAATGAAATGAACTAGCTTTGCTATATAAATTGATTTAAACAATAGTATAATGAAACCCAATAAGACGTTTTAAAAAGTAAATAGAAAATAAGGGAATGAGTAGTATATATAAAACCCCAAAAAAAAAAAAAAAAAAACATCAATGGGCATAATTGTTATCTAATTATTTGATATAAAATTATACCCGACGCCATACATATTCAAGCAAATTTTTCCATATTCTGGGATAATTAACATACAAAACTGCTATTGACAGACTGAAATTCCTTGAATATGTGTAACGTAATACACCCATTACAAGGTTTTTTTTGTCATTACATCACGAAATACTTTGCTTCTTAGCTGAATGAAGAACAGGAAGGGACGGAGCAGCAACACAACTCAATGGAGCTACTTCCTCCATGAATTATAGTCTATAGGAGAAAAAGTGAAAATAACAGTGGAGCCCTCTCGCAGCACTTGCGCATAAAAATTACAATATAGCACCAAACCTATCCATGGATGATGGTAGAAAGTTAATCGCCTCCTCGCAAGATTGTTAATTAAAAGCCATAGATTGTTATCCAGTCTGTGTAAACTGAGAAGTAATCTAGGGCCATAGTTCTCAGCCAAACTGGTATTTTAGTAAATAATTGTCTTTAAACATCTCAAATATAGAAACAGTTTAAATTCTATTGCAAATGTGGAAACGATTAAAACATTCAGTTTGACATGTAATTGTGTGAACAAATATATGGCTTTCGGAAAAAGTAAAACCTTCTGTAATATATCTTTATATTTCTAATTAAATGATGATAATAATGAACACATTAATATACAAAAAGATATTCTAAACCATAAATCCTAAATTATAAATTTTAATATATTCTGGTCCAGTCCGAATATACAAACTGCTATTGATTCACGTTTTTTACTTAATATATGGTAATATAATATATTAAACCTGTAAGAATATTTTGATGGAAACTAAGGCAATGTTCATTTGAAAACAATGTCCTGCGGCAGCAAACACCACTGTTTATGAAATCTGTTTGATTAAACAATCCTTTTATTATTTCTAAATAGTTTTAATCAGGTCTGTTACGGGAGATGGGAAACAAAAAGAAAAGAAAGAACGAACATGCTGTAAATTGCCAATTATTCATAGATCAGGATAAACATTTTAACTTCGCTCCTTGATGGATGTAAAGTATGTTATTATATTTCAGACGATCTTTCAGTTCTAAAACATCCATTGTTAAATAACAACGAGCTTCGAGTATTTTCATTATTAGTTTACTTTATTTAATATCAATGCTACTGATTTAGGCTTTATAAAGTTAAAACTGATACCTATGACTCGAATATTTGTGTAGGAAGAATTTTTATGAAAACACGAGTTATTAATTCTGTGGTTTAATCACTATTTTGAATCATATACATTTTTAAAATATGCAAATGTGATATGTAATATAAAAATAAAGGATTATTTTCCTATTCAAAAAGAGTTATAATAATGTCAAATATCTATTCAATAAACATACAAAAAAGTGTTAAATATCTTTTACCAGAAAATGCTGTTAGTGTCATTAGAAACACTAATTTTAGATGCAGATTATACGACGGATCCTGAAGCAGTTTAAATAAGGCTGTTTCTTTAATCTGCGGCCAGTGACGTTAATGCTTGGAACAATAACCATTCAGTGATTTAATGGTCTCAGTAACCGCATCAGTTATCAATAATTACTAGTGGAGTCATTTGTGTTACTCACTTTTTAACCTTGCAAACGCAGTTTTATTACGTTAACACTCATACTGCTGATATGTAGATATCTTTATATTTTACCAAGGTTTTTTTTAAGATACCCTATTTTTTAAGATTAAAACGCATATATACTTTTAAGTCTTTTTGCAAATCAGACTTCTGACGCCTTTGTCCCATCTTCTGGTGTACCTCAGGTCTCCCACCTTGGCCCGCTTTTATTTTCCATATTTATTAATGACATCAAGGAGGTCACCAAAGTTCCTTTCTAACTGTTTGCTGACGACATAAAACTTTTTCTTGAGGTGTCCTCCAGCGCAGACTGCGAACATCTTCAGCAAGCTCTAAACTGTATATCGAAATGGTGTCAGCGCAACGGGATGTCCGATTAATGCCAGCAAGACCAAGCTTATGATATTCAAGAGAACCACCTCCTCAATTGATTTCAACTACTCCCTTGATGACAAGCTTCTCGATCATTGTACATCCATCAAAGATCTTGGAATAGTTCTTGACTCCTCTTTTGGCTACAGTCTCCATGTTGACCAATTATGCTGCCGAGCGTCTGGTACGATGGGGCTGATTATGAGAACTGCTAGGCATGGCCTTGGCTCTAATGTTCTTGTACTCCTTCTACAAGTCCCTTGTCCTCCAGCTGCTCGAGTACGCTTCAGTTGTTTGGTCTCCTTACCAAGGGGGGGCCTCATTGACAGACTGCAGTCCGTGCAAAAATATATTCCTTAGGTATTTGCACTGGAGAGAGCCTGATAGGCCTCTGAACTTGCTTTGGCTACATCCACTGGTCGTTAGAAGGGAGGTTGCAGATGTTGTCTTTCTTTATAAGATTCTCAACTTTGTGGTAGTCTGCCCCCCTCTTTTGGAGCGAATTGCTTTTCGTCTCCCTTCTGGCACAAGGTCCGCGCCGCCTCTTCGAGCTGACCCACTTAAACCGCAACTATCTCCAGTTCAGCTCTGTCCCAAGAATACTTCGGCTTGGCAACGAGGTGTGCAGTGAAGTAGACTTTTTCTGCAATCGACTGGGAGCTTTCAGACGTGCTGTGTTGACAGTGAGGCTTGAGACAATTTGAGTCAGAGTAAGCTTGCCGAGTCCTGCACAGTATTACATTAATAGTTACCTCCATTGTTATCTTTGATGATTTAGTTCTATTACTGTTATCATTATTGTTATTGTTGTATTATTAATTTTTATTACTTGTTATATCACTACTTGTTATTGGTATTGCACTATTGTTATTGGTACCACTTTCGTTATGTTTTTACATTGTTTTAGTTTTATCTTGTTATATCTGTTTATTTCATTATGTCGTAGGCATGGGTCAATTGCTGAACTTGATTTTTCATACTATACTTTTTTATGAGAATTTATTACTGTTTATTACTAGTCATCTTAAGCATTGTAATTTTGCAAAATGGTTATACCGTGGGAATGTAAACCAAATAAATAAATATACCTATACAACGGCAGGACAAACAACTTATTGTACTGTTAGTTCTAGAGAACTTTCCCTTTCACTTACTGCTCTTTGTTTCTTTATTTTCTTAGCTTACTATTGTTGTTATTGTTGAAGTTTTAGTTTGGATGAATTTTTATTATTGTTTTGAAATTGGTGTTTTTAATTTATTTATTTGTATCAACGGTTACACCATTTCCATTCAATGGACAAATTATAAGACTCAAGAATACTTGACTACTTACTTAATAATTATATTATATAAAAAAAAAACTTACCAAGATAGTCTAAATGAGTGACAGACACATTGATAAAAATATCAAAAACAACTAAAATCCATAACAATAACGAGTAAATTAAATAATAACAAGAAGCAACTAACAATTGGACATAAATTACGATCAGTTTTTAGGAGAACTTTCCCACTTTTGAATTTCTGCCATGTGGCCCTTTAAAGACGCCACCAAGCACTTTGCTCCGAACTAATCCAATTAGTAAAGTTCCACACAGGACCAAACAATTTCACTTAATTAATTTTTTAATGTTATGATCTATCTTTTAGTATATATCAATTCAGAAACTACATTTTAAAGAGTTCGTTCATGATAAACGAATGACTGCCATGTATATACAATTACAGCGAAGAATGCCTGCCATATACCACTTAATTTACGTAACTAAGTAATCTTTTTCTAGTTTTGTAGTGATTTCAAATATCGAAAAATATTAAAATGTTAAAATTTTATTTGTTAAAATGTATTATTGTAAACCTAGCAAGAAGAACACAAAATGTATGCAAATTGTCTATGACGTTTTAGTTAATGAGTCGATGTTTTTACAAAACGTGGAGCCATTCTTGTAAAGCCCGTTAGTAAAGCTATTACTTTCTTTTACGAGACTTTTGGAAATCATTGAATCTAGGGCACTGAGTCTCTTTATTTCGTCTGTATATTTTAGAGCTTTCGTCTGGAAGGTGTGAATATTATAAACATAATCACTTTTCGTAATTACTCATAATTCCATGTCACTACATTCTCTAATCGTAAAACGTCTGTTAAATGAAATTAATTAAATTGCCTTTCAACTGTTAAAATGCCTTGCTCATTTCATCTTCGGGTAGGACCATTTTCTTAGATAAATTGATTTTATTTCATTACATTTCAAGATTTCGTTACATTATCAAGAAAATGGGAAAATACGTATATCGACTTATTTGGCAGAGCTATAATGAAGCCTGAGGACTCTGGGGGCTGGAAACCTGGACTCTGTTATGTCTGACTATATGTCAAATCCATCACACGATATCTTGCGAAAGAACATCACCTATACTTTGAAATTTCGCATGAAGTTTTATTTCTAAAAGACAACACCAATTTAGATGATAAATTAATGTCGATTCATTCATACGATTCGGCTACGAGTTAGTGGACATATTTTATTAGTCTAAATTGGTAAATATGACGGCTAGGAGTGATTCAAATACGTAGACGTCACGACTCTGTGCATCAAATCCAATCAAAATATGGTCTCAGATTAAATTTACTCATTTATTGGTACTTATGCATTGAGAATTTTTCTACAATCAATTTTGAAAATATTAGTTCAAAATCAAACGTCATGAATGACAGGGTTAGTATAATTGTTCTAAAATAATAATAATATTTTCGTATTTGGCTGCTGTTTTTGTCTAATCAATTGAGCAATCCCTTCAGTTTAAAGCATGTTTTGTCCAAAACAGCTTATCTTCATATTGATTTACATTTTTGCTTAGGAATTAAAAATCTGGAAAAACGTATGTTTTTACTCAATAGTAGCTGATACATAATTATACACCGTTGAACTGCAAAAACCATCATCTGTAAAAGCTTAAGATATATTAATAACATTTTCAGTTAAATAATACTTTTTTTAATTAAACTACATTGTTCAGAATTATTGTTATGACCTTATGTAATTCAATCAGTCGTTGAGTTAAAGAGCCTAAAATATAGATCGAAACTCCTTGATTTAAATAAGATATAGCTGATTTTACCTGGATTCTCGATTAAGAAAATATATATAGATAAATAGGTCGAGGAAGGCTACTTCTGTCAAAAGACAACTTATATGGGTTTTAATTACAGACTTTTAATATACACTAATAAAATGATTGTTAGATTTTAAATATGTAATAATATATCAACATTACAGTACTAACCAAACACTGCATACTTAAATTTTTTTAACTACAGTTAAAAGTATATTTTTATAACACGTTTAATTTCTTTAACTGGAAATTTTTCTTTTTCTATGCTAAATATCGGTTGCAGTAAGGTTTAATAAGAAATAATGTTACTATCAAGCTTATTCTATGTTTTCAAGACTATTCATATAGACGAATGTATAGTAAGTTGTGGTAAAAATAATTAAACATATTATAATTGTACTGTCATAAAACTATGTTATAAAGACGAGCTGATTACATTTACCAGACTGAATCTGGAATTGAATTTAATATTTAATCTATAAAAAATATAATATTAGCAATTAGAATATTGCTTTTATTAATCGAGATAAACATGATCTTATCTTATAATTTGGGCCAAACAATATATGTATATTACATTTTATTGGTTCAGTTGGTTTCGGAGAGAAATGTAAACAATCATCATGACAAAACACGATATACCTTGCCATAATTTGAAGAAAATAATACGCCTTCTTCTGATATCAGTTATGATATCTGATGTCACCGATAAATTTCAGTTTGGTATATAGGCATGAACGTCAGTAACTGGAAACTAACTAGCAATACAGTATCTTGTGACTTATTTATATTTACCTAAAGCCGTATGTGTATGTCTTGTGATCAGGGTCAGTTGCTGTAAAGAACGCTATAATGGCATCATTATGGCTTACCTATACTAACACCTCTGTGTACTGCTACATATTGTACGAGTTTGGTGAATTTCAATTAACAATAATGCAGTATAAGAGAAGGGGACTTACAGGTCACCATCAGTGTATATTATTATATTGAGTTTCTGTAATTTTATAACATATTATATATATATATAATATATATATATATATATATATATATATATATATAATACATAAATGACGTATAATAACCACTTTTGTATTAAGATTTAAATTTATTTAACTTAAATTTCCATCTAATATCTATCAGGTAGTCAATAGAAGTAAAAATTTCGATTAGAGTTTAAAATGAATTTCTGTTGATTAAGGTGTGAAAAGTAAAATATTTCTTGTACAAATATATAAAAAAGTTATAATTACTTTTCGGGAATGATAGATAAATTTATTCCTGGCAATTTAAAATGATTTTTCACATTTAAAAAAAAATTAAACTTTGAGGAAATTTAATTTCATTGACAGCTTAATTAGTCTAATGTTTAACTTTAAAGTACAAACTAAACTAATGAATAAATTCGTGTATGGTTTGTAGTACAAGTGATTAAAACCCCACATTGACATGTTTACTGGTTAGCCTGGTTAAGAAAAATAACTAAACATAAAAGTTATACTTATTGTTTATTTACTGATAATAATTTAGCTACTTTCCAAGATAGGAGTATTCCCACACCACCATAAGAGGCTTTAATGGGGTCGATTGCGAAATTTCTAATCAATATCTCATTAAATATTTAACATATTCTGCCTGACAGATAGGGAGAGTGTGAATGTTACTGTGAAAAATATGCTCTTATTGAAAATAGTATTTTTCATCCCGAGGGGAAGGAAAAAATATAAGTTGGGTCAGCCTTATGAATGATAGTTTACAATAACGCTCAGAACAATTCATTGGTTAGACATGCACCTTAATATAACTTGTTCTTTCCTATCTAGAGACGAAGGTTTATGTAAAATAAAAAGTTTATTAATGAAAACATTAAAGTGATATCCTGCCACCATGATGCGAAGGCATTTAAAAAGGTTTAGAAACTTAGGTATAAAGAAAGCAGCATTGCTTTATCTATTAGCCTGATTATTTATCTTATCTAAGCAAATGCACTCCTATTATCACCTAATTTGGTTCAGTGTAATTCAAGATAACTCATGATCTTCTGGTCCTGTCCAAAGTCTCAGCCATATGGGTGATTGGAAATCTCTCCATTAGTCATCGTCTTCATTGTGGACTTCCTGTCAGGTGTTTTTGGGCCGCGATAAAAATGCATCATCAGTCCATGCTTTGGCGACGTAGCAGCTCAACCACACACCCTATAGTCCAGATCTGGTATCTAATGATTATTTCCAGTTTTCCGACTTAATAAAGCGTAAATAAAGGAAATTTGAGAACTTAGTATTCATGAAAGCTGCTTTAGAACAGTGGTTTGCACACCAGAAAGAAACAAGTTTTTACGAAGGCATAAGTAATCTTCCGAACAGGCTGACCGAATATATCTAATTATTGGGTGATTATTTAAAAAGGGCAGATTAGTTTCATAATTTAAACGCCTTTCTTTTATACTTTATTTAAAGAACGCTTTTATCCTCAATGGTACATTTACATTTTTCAATATATTAGGTATTATAGCAATATTTAACGAATGAAACTGTCTGTGAGCTAAGAACTGTATAACAAACGCAAGAGTGCACTGAAATCAAATCTTGTCACTAACTTATAACATTGACTTTCCACTATATTATATTTTGTTAATCTCTAAATAACTTTTGTTCATATTGAAACTCTATAAGATTGTACTTATTTTAACTTCAACATTATTATTTCTGATATTTCTTTTTGCAATCGTGGCTATCTAAAATATTATTCATTATGGCGTATACTGCTTACGCATAGTTTTACATATTTTCATATTTATTCATGGTATTGAACCAGTTTCTTCTTACACTTATGCTGGTTTAAAGTCAAAATTAAACGTTTTCATTTCATAAGCTGAGTTGGTTACTTAAATTTTGGCTCAAAAAAGATTTTTTTTATCAGCTCGAACTTGAAGAGGATTACACCCTACGTCACGATTTTAATATGGGTTTTTTTAATCAGGCTATAGCGCATTTGTTAAAGAAACAAGGAAATACAATTTAAAATATTTTGAAACTTACCATTATTATTATTTCAATTTCATTAAAAACAATATTAAAACAAAGACCCTTGTACAAATGCTTATGTTTCAAAATTAATATGATTTATATGATCTGTCATTTTAGATTCTAGAAATATATTTAATTTATTTAAAGACCTATAAGTGTAAAAACAATAACTTCTATTTATTCAAACTCTTAACTTAGTAGTTTTTTATATTCTTAAATAAATAAAAAAACCATTCACCCTTTATTGATGGTGATTCTCTCACAACAGTGTTAATATATATAATAATGAATATTGAAATCTAAAATGTTTCAATATGATTATCCGCTGATACGTAAAATCTTTAGTTTTTCAAATAAAGAAAAGCATTAATTATCATCTAAAAGGTTTATATTTTTATTTTCTATGGTAATTAAATTACACAGTTCCTACGGAGATTCGGTCACATAAATTTAACCCACGCTTTGTAATTTGCATCCATTCATCACTCTATAATTACAGAGCCACCCCGAACTGAAATATTGTTGATTGCTGTAATCCGGCATATGTGTTTCTCGGTCTACCGTCAAAGCAATATTTTCAACTAATGAGCATCTGTATAAACGTGTTAGATAGTGTTCTGGATTTATAATACATATAATTTTGATTTTTATTATTGTTAAAATATATTACAGCTTTAACTGTCCTTTCTTACGTTTAAACTACTTTCCACTTACTTCAACATCAACAGGTTAAGTTCCTGGCATTTCCTCTGTTAAATCAATTAGTATTTTCGTATTAGAACAGTTTAAATTTGAGGACAGTACACAATATGTGTGCGTTTTTACGTATCTCATAAATGTATACAAAACACACTTACATATTTAATATATATTTTCCAGTACAGCTTACATACGGGAGAATCGTTTAGATTAATTTTTTCTTCGTAAAGTTGTAATACCTGTTTGCCGCATAATTACAGCCAAGTAAGCCTGGCAGCTTTCAAGAGTATGAAATATTAAGGCATATTGTTGAGGAAGCGGCGCTAATGGTGGAGAGAAGTTCGTAACTGTGTAGAGACTAATGTACGTCACTTAGCTTTTAAACAAGCTTTACTTTTAAAGGGAAGGACGAGAAAGGTTCATTGATAGTACGTCCGTCACAAAACAGACAGGAAACGTTTCTTAATCATAATAATTTTTAGAACTAAGACTACAGATTTTCTCATGCTTCACGCATAATTTTGGTACAAATATATTAAATTAATGGAATTAAAACTATGTTTGTAATAAATATGGAGGTATAAGGAAGCATTTAAAAGTGAAAAATGTAAAACATAAAAAGCGCAAGATAAAAGAAGATATAAGAAGGAATAGTATAAGAGAATTGAAAGAAAATGTTTGGTAAAAAAAAAAACAGCCGATCATCCCTAGTTTTAGCACGCTATGTTAAGGAGGGAGATATTTATGGGGTAAGTGCCACGCTTAGTGAATCAAATGAAGGCGAATCAGTTGAAGGTAGGGTCCTGGTAAATAAACGATAAGATTTACGTTAGGCTGGATATACGAAAAAAGGAATTCAGTTAAACCAATTCTGCAAGTATATAATTGTTTTATTCAGGGCTCAAAATATAAATCGCTGAAAATCCGTTTTCATATGATAAAAACAGCTTCATTATCCTAAGACCTAAACAATTTTAATACAGATAATAAATTTATAACCTGGGAACATTTAAAAGTATGGACTAGATTTTTATTATTCAAGAATGCGCTTAATAAAGTGAAAGTCTGTTTTCTTTTGAAACGGGGCGCGAATTCCATTATTGCAAGTGCACGTACGTAATTCAAAATTTTTCCCATAGTCACATGAACCACGTTTACTATGTATGCAACACCTTGGACAAAGTGTTACGTAACGATCACTTGCACTTTTGCTGAGAGAAAACAAAACGAAACTGGCCGGGGACCGGTTTAAATACTAAAAATAATGTTTACTGTGAAGGTACGCAAAGACTTTGTAACTTTAACGTTACAGTGATAAAGTTTAGCACGTATTGCATGTGCTTGCATGCGGGAAGGCTATAAAACTAATTATCTAATCATCTCAATTCAAATTTTGAGATTAGATGGCATAAGATATTTGTGTGAATAAAATAAATAATTTCAAGGCAAATTTGAAACCAGTTATGATGCCAGCATATAAGAACTGCAGGTTATTGTGGAATTTGGTATTTCGCACTTTCGAAGGAATGAGAATATCTGTAACCCAGCTTTCGCCACATCAGGCAGGAAACCTTAAGACATGATATATTAGTAAAGTGGTTTCATACATTTCATACATCAATGCTGTCTAGTACATAATGATAATTTATAATCCAGTTAGGAATTCTTTTGGCATAATCTTTACTTGATTATATAACTGTTTTTTAGGGTGCTATTTAAGGTATTTCGTGCTTCAATTATATATGCTTAGGAATATGAAACCATTGCCTGATTAGAAACCATTCCTTACATTACGTACAAATTGCTTGACCCCAATACAAGTTTGCATTCAGTGGAAAAATTACCGACACAACTTGAGTAATGTTTAGATGAATAGCTGGATTAAAGCAGTAGATCTTAGAGCTAAGACTACGTAGTTACCCATTTCCATGTATTATTCACTTTCGTCCACAACCAAGCTGACTATGTGACGTTGTCGTGTGTAAAAACACAGTTAACTTGTCGCCTTTGGCACATTTTACATATATTGGCCGAATTACCAATGCATGTTATACCCATATAAAGATATAAAAACTGAATAACCGTTACTGAAAGTAGCAGTTCCATCTATATCTATAGCTATAATATGTGTAGTTTGATTAACATACATTACGAATACCTTATAATATAAATTTTCTTTTAAATAATGTGAATAATGTGTGTGAGTATAAAATGAGAATATTTTAAATAGGTGTAATATAATAACTATTTCGTATTTCATTTCCTCGTATATTTATAAAATACATATATTATTATAATTCTTACATTATAGAATACTTTTCAGACAGGCATAACAGTACAAACATTCTTTTTCAGTTTTATATATAACTTTAATACGTATAAGAATAAGAATATTTATTACCTCTTACACACACAAATATGTTTTTGAAACAAACAGAAGTAAACAATACACAGTTGCAAAAGTATGTAAATAATAAAAATGTAAACTTAAATTTATATTTTTAGTAATACTTTTAATTTTCTTATCTGGATACTTTCTTACATAGTGGTCAACAGCGTTTGTAGAAAAGCTTGAAACAAGAAGTAGTACTACTAACAAGACCAAGGCAGGATTTTTGCTACTTTAGAGACCAGTGGGTCGTCGTTCGGAAGGATATTCGAAATAAGAAGAGGGCTATTCATAATAAGGTCCCTAAAAATGTCCATATACATTTTCAGTACAATTGATTTACTGTGAAATTAGTAAACAAATAATGGCAGTTTCGTATTTATAATATTAGGATTAGAATATAAGTACATGGCGTCTATTTTTAAATGTGATACCATTTTTATCCCTGCAAAAACAAAATACACAGAAAGTTTGAAAAAGAAATAGGCACCTACTTCATAGTAACAATTAAAAATACTAATTCTGAATTAAGACATTTGTAAAAGTGATTGTATAAAATACTCTATATTATCTTGCAACTATAGATATACAAAAATATTTCAAAATTTTTTCGGTCTTTGTATTTTTCTTCTTAACTACTCGTTAAATGCTCTCTATATTAAAAAGTGTAAGAACCGTAGTGTGAGTGACTTGAAACGTTAAAAAGCTAGTAACGTTATTAATAATTGAATTAATTCTGTAATAGAAAGTTCAAATAATATCTTTAGTATAGTAATTAAATTTCAAAGATGAGTATAAAAATTTCATATTACTTCACAACCACAGGTCACAGTAAATTCAGTTATAAATGAGATGTTTCCGGATAATATAAAACGGATAATTGTTATATGTTAGGGACTAAGTCGTTATTTAATTATGAAATACTTATTTATTAACATGTAAGGAAATTTAAATTTAATAAAAGTTATGATAATTTTTCCAGTCCTTAAAAACTCTAAATAATATGATTTTTGTATAATAATACGTTATATTTAAAAACTAGCGAATTAATTTATCATTGTTTACCTGAAAGACTAATTAATTTGTATTTTTAAAGTGATTGGCGATAAAGTAGATTAAGGCGTGGGATATAAATTGTATATTAGAGATAGCCTAAGTTAAAGTTCTGTCTGTACAATCGATGCACTTTTCATCAATACTGTTGTAGATGTACTGCATTGGCTCTCGTTATTCTATTTGATAAATTCCTCGCACAGACCAGTGGCCTACAAGGACGGGCAGAATATGACTTAAAAGAAGATCGGCCTCCCTTTTCAAAAATATTAAACCACACTCACAACGTCACAAAATATAGTAAAATCTGTAGAACTACTAGCTGGGGTTTACAAAGAAAGAAGTGAGGAACGGTGGAGAGGCAAGCGGCGCGGCTAACTAAAAGCAATCTTGTGCCACAGACAGCTATCAGTTAGAGTTATTAGGGTGCAGGGTAAGCGCTTACTGAATGAAAGCGTTTTTCATTTTATATATTTTTTATATATTTTTCTCTTTTACTCCCTCACAGTAACATAACTCGCAAGTTGAAGTAAATTATCGTTAAATATTTTTATAAAGATAAAATTTAAATCTAGTATTTGGGGAGGTATACATACAAATATTTAAGTAGTTCATCTCATAAAAAGCTTATGAATCTGTTTATATTATTGTAGTATTCCCATAGAATATGGGAATAACGTAGTATTTACATACTATGGAAAATATTTTATCACTGTAGTCACCAAGAACCTCATGACCAGGATACTTGAAATATAGAACATACCACTACTTTCTTTCCCATACATGTATGTACTACTCACTTTTTCTCAGCGTTAACAAAATCAAGATAATTCTATAAGTTTTTAATTTTTACGTTTTATTTTAACATTTACATAATTAAAAACTTTTGGTTTCAAACAGTTCAATGTTCTGTACCAAAATTCCACATTGTTTTGAATAATAATGAAAGCAAATTAATTGGTTATCAGTTGCCATCAGGATATAGCTCAATATTTTCAATGACTGAAAGGTGTTTTTCGTTATGATCAAAAAACAATTTGAGCATTATCTACTACAGGTGCAATAGTTTTTTTATGTAAAAACTGATTAATTTTTACTTTCAAATAAATATCTTAAAGGAAAATTATAACTAATTAGTAATGATTTTTAAAAGCTATGCACTTTTAACTAAATGGTACATGTTTAACCCTTAAAGCGCCAAACAGTTTCAGCTAAACTCTGGATTAGCGCTCATTTATTGTAAAAAAATTAAAACTAGATTTTCTCAACGCTAATTTTAATTTTTTTTTTTAGGTAACAAAATAAAACAGAAACTGCAAAAAATATCTTTTATCATATTTATTGCCCTAAATACACATGATTTACTATGTAGCGTTTCCAGCTCCTTTATAAATTTTATCCAATGCTTACTGTTTCCTTTTTTTATCATGTATCTAAATGATGACATTGCGTCCTTATATGTACTAGAATAGAACTAGAAAATAAGTATATTACATATTTAATACAAAGTTATTATAAAAAATTTAATTTTCATGCCAAAAATTTGAAAACCGAATATTTTCCAAATTCTTAGCCATCTAATGGGTGTTATTTTTATAATTACAAAATGGTTTTTCAGATGTTTATAGAGGTAAATAAAAAGATTGTAACACTTATTGCAGTAAAAACAAGCCTAAATATAAATAATAAAAATAAATGTAAAATTTCGGAACAAGAGCCAAAATACATAATTATAAATATAAGGAGTAAAAATATTTCTACGAGGAAAAAATACTTTTATCGCCATTCAAGAAACTGTTTACTTCAAAAGTTTATAAATATATAACTTTCATAAAAAGATGATCATATAACAATATAAACTACACAGTAGTTTATCGATCAACTATTCGCACTGCTTCAACAGGATATGAAGTAGAACACAAGAGCTGCCCGGCGAGGCAGTGACGTACGCATAAATGCGGTTGCGGCGTTGAGCAATACTTCCGAACTGCCAGCTGTTCAACAAAAACCGGTTCAGCATCGATCGATAAACACAAAGATTGTTATAGTCAAATTTTTTTTTAACCGTAGACTTGGCCGCGGACTACTAACCTGCAAGAAAAAGTCAGTCTCGCTGTGTTAAAAACTGTCCCGGCGGAGTATGAAAACGGACTGCAAGAAATCAGTGGACCTTTTAACGCTTCCTCTCGCGATTTTAAAAGTGAAGCCAATGTCGTAAAATTCTGTAAGATGCGTCAAATTAAAGCTCTTAATATTGGCAATATATTGGTTACATTTTTTAAATATTAAAAACATTTCGAAATAATTTTGATTATTGTTTACATTTTACATAGCGTTTACAATGACAAGAAAAAAGTAGTAAGCGAGGAGTTTTTTTATTTTTTGGTCAGACAAAATTTGTCAGCGAGAAATTTGTGTGAAAATAGATGAATAATTCTTTTTGTAATTTATCATTTTTTTATTGGAAGTTTAGTTTAGGCCTGTTAGTAGCATATGAAGTGATGAGTGAACGTTTCTGCCGGAACTGTAGTTGGCGCATTGGCTCACTGATACCGTATTAAAACTCAATAAATTAGTTTATTGTGCAATAAAAATACCTTTACGAAATAACCAAAGTTAATTTAACTAATTTATTAGTCTTAAAATATTGTGGGTTTAATTGTTATTGCAATTATATACTTTACCCGTAGCAATAACTGTATTATTTACAACGGTGTTAACTCACTTGTATTCTATGTTTAACTAACTATTAATATTGAGCAAATTACAACAAGTTATAATGATTGCATTCAACTTTTTGGCATTAAAATAATATTCTTTAATACTTACAGTACTTTTTTACAATGGAGCGGCGAGTTCCTCCACATCACTGGCGTCACTATCCTCTTCACTATCGCTGGTCTCAGAATCACCGATGTTTATTATAAAACTTTCGGTTGCGTCATCTACTACGTTTTCCTTCTCCAAATACTCATTTTCCACTTTTATTACCTTATCACAAAACTTTTTTCCACTCTTCTACAGATATAGCATCCATTTTATTTTTACACAACTGAAATTGTATCGGCTATTTTATTTGGTAACATTTTTTCTGGGCTACAAAGTTTTTAACTATTCCCCAAATCATCTCGATTGGATTAAGGTCCGGGTGGTATGGCGGTAATCGAAGAACTGAATGACCGAATTGATGGAGGAGGTTATCAAAAACAAAAATTTTTTATCTGTCCTTATGGAGTTTTATTAGTTCGTACAATTCAGGTTTTTAGTAATGAAGAGTCGTATTCAATTTCATGTTCATCCAAACCATTTAGTCATATCAGCCTTTTTCGAGTTTGAATTTGGAGCTTTATTTACTTGTACGTTGTGATAAGAAGCATTGTCAATGACAACGACCGAATTTTGTGGAAGAAGGTTGGGAATTAACTGTGTTTTTGTCCAAGTCACAAAGTTTTCATGGTTCATTTTGCATGTGATAGTCACCTTCGGTTGTTCCAGCCCTTCCAAACTAGACATGCATTGCGAATGAAAACCCATGTCCCCTCCTGCGTGGACTATAATCGCTCTATCGCCTTTACTTATATTACTTTTGTAACCCTCTAAGCTACCATCATACCAACCTTTTCGAGTAACGTGAGTAGACAAAACATATATACGACTGATTTGTTTTCTTTTCTGATTTCTTTTATTTTTTTCAAATAATCAATCCTCTTAGCTCTTATTTCATTCCGTTCAATTAAGAGATTTTTCTGTTGTTTTCAATTTTTTTCCATTTGAATCCTAATTCTTTAATAATTGTTTCGAAGGACTTGATACACTACCTTTGAAATTTAAATCTTCTGCGAGTGTGTTTTTTAATAACTTTAGCGAAGGAAGTGAACGCTCGGATTTGTTAAAACTTGTAAATTTTTCTTCTTATTACACATTTTGTCAAAGTCGTCAATATCTGTGACGATTTTACTTCTTTTCTTTCTCTTGGGTGTAGCAAATGAGCACGTTGTATCATCCGTGGTGTCAAGATCTTTCTTCTCTTTACGAATTTTCTTCACTACTCCAAACCGAAACTCCGCAAGCTGCCGCTGTTCTTTCTATACCTTTCTTTAACGGTATGAGGTTTGGCTCAATAGTTTCGTTAAGCATGTACACGCTCACTCGCCAAATTATTTCTCTTGCCTGACTGTGAAGTTTTTTCCCTGAAGTTACCTTCGATACGAATGTTTCCATTATATAGAAGCCCGCACTAACCTAAAACACACTCCAGTAAGCAAAACTTAAAATGTTAAAAATAAAATTCGCACTAAGTTATAAGGCTAAGCAATTTTCACGAAGCGCTCGTCGAGGTCGCTGCAAGTGCACTGACTGAAACTGGCAGGCAGGCAGGCAGTCGATATAGGACAATAAATATACCATAGAGTTCTGTGTAACCGTATATAACTTTAATGACAGTCGATGAGAGGTCCGACCGTCTATTCGCATCTATCCCGCTAGTCACAAGCGCGTGACCTTGAGCGTACGTTTGCAGAAAGCCCTTTACAATCCACCCGCACCGCACCCCTCGCCACCCACCGCTCTCCCAGCTCGAGTCTACGGTTAAAAAAATTGGACTGTACGTGATGTGGCACAGCCCCGCTACACTACTGTAACATACAACCCTCACAGTCTAGCGGACAAACTCTGAACTAACAGTGCAAAATAGTAAAAACAAGTAAATTGCGCGTCTACGCGCTTACGGCGTTCAGAGCAAAGTCGATCCTCGCGCGCATATGCGCTTTAAGGGTTAAATATTGAGACATATTTTATAAGTGAGAAGTATTGTAAACTGTGTACTGAAACAAACTTTCCCACAAACAACGTTTAATATTGTTTTCTGCTTTGCTCTGCGTTATATATGAGCTGTGATCAAACCATATCCTGCGCAAAATACCAAAAGTCACTGTATAAAAAAGGAAACTTGTAAAAAAAACTAAAGAAAAGTTGTTTGAAGAACTAAAAAACTGAAGAATTATTTCTCAGTGTATGTTATGTCGACGCTATTATAAAAAAGGACTATTAATTATGAGTAATATGTTACAAATAATCAACCTCATGAATAATTTGAATGCAACCATTTCTTACACATAGTGGAAAATTACGAAGTAGAATAAAAATTCTTAAACTTGTAATGAATTTTGTAGTATTAAATAAACATTCATTCATCAAACACATTAAAATTTTTAATGTAATGGATATGTATAGTATTGAATATTAAATGGTAAGAATAAAAATACCCTAAATTAACTCACCAGAGAAGTAAATGTACTGCAGTAAATTAGATTCCTAACAAAACGTTTTCTGGCCTTTAACAGTATACATACCAGTATTTTTACATGCTTTGATTATCTATAATGTTGGATCAAATATAAATAACTCCTTAGTATTTTTAAATTTACTATACAACTTGCAATATATCTTTACTACTTTTCTTAGTTGTATAATTTTCAAATGTCCGTATTTGTTATTCAAAACATTCTAAAACTTTTCAATGAAGGAGGAGCTTTTCTTATTATACTGTATATTATTATTGAAGTATAAAATATTTAAATCAGTCCAATAGTTTAACATTTATTACACGAGGCCTTTTAATATCAAAGGTGCCATCCGAAAAATTTTGAATTTTAAAAATATTTTTGACAACTTTAAAATAATCATAAGATTAAATAAAAAATAAACAAAATGAGCTTGACGCCTATATATTTTAAAACAGACGATAAATACTGTATAATACTGGTTTCGTTTTATTAAAGATTCTCAAGATCTATACGGAGCTCACTCTATGTTTTCAAGACTATAAATGTAAACAAAATGAAAATAGTGGTTATTAATAATAGACATTGTTTTCCTATTTTAAAAATGTTGATGAACAGAAAAAGATTGTTGAACAGTACAGTAGATGTATTTTAACTCTTTCATTCCATACTATTATATAACAGTCTTTAATTTCAACCAACATGACCTCTTCCGTATTTTAATAGCTATCCTGCTATTCGGGGCGATACAGTATAAATTTGATTAGAAAATGAGCTACAGTCACTGACATAATTTTTACCTGTGTTATCTCTAACTCACATCCAAATTCCAGCCTCATAGACTCAAAGCTGAAGTATATTCCAAAGTAAAACTGTATTGATATTACCAGTAATATTACCAGAACATACATTAGCCTAATAGAAGCGATACAGATAATTCGGGTATTGCCACAAGTTGGAGAATATTGCCATAATAAGGCTTTACGTAAATGGAAAGACCACAGGAGTTTCAGTGATTGTGCTTGTGCGCTACAACACAGAGTAATTAAATTGTACAAAGGCTTTGTTCATATATTAAGCTGCAAAGTGAAGCTAACCTAAGGGTTTAGTCACTTGTAAATCTAAATACCTGGAACGTATCCAGACAATAAGACACTTAGAATTATTATTTAAAGGCCCTTATGATTTAAACTAATTGGTTGAGCTTTTTAGAGTGATTTGATTAATTAAACAATTGAGAGACGAAGCTATTGTTTTGTCTCAATCCTTCTATATTTAATTGGTTAACTAATGCTCTCACTTATTTAATATCAAATTTTATGTTTGACTACGTTGTAATAGTATACTAGTTTTAGCTAGGCAATAGTGAATTAGTATATTTCTCAAAATCTTATGCAGAATAGATTTTGTATTTCATGCATTAGTAATTCTAATACCAAAACCTCTTGGTCTCAATACATAATGTTCAGGTACTCGTATACAGATTTGGACTATACGAGTTGGTTGTACGCAACAGCACGTGTCAAATAAAATGTTCGTAGAGATTCAACCTCACATATTAAATTCTCATTTTACTATACGGATAGAACGCCGAAAATTCATACACAAAATAAATTTTATATCCTCTGGCAACCCTAACATTATAGGCTCCAACCATGTGCAGCCAAATTCCATAGTCACACCAATATAAAATTCATTATTTTATATACGAAAATACAGTTTTATGCACAAAAATGTTACAGTTTACACATGAAATTCGTTTTGAAATATTATGTTACTCTATTGGATTTGTTTAAAGACATGATATATTCAACAATCATTATTATACAATTTTGTTTTGTATTAGGAATTAAGTCTAAACACCAAGTTACTATAAAATTGAGTTACGTGTGTGTATGATAGTCAGGCAACATCTGTTAATATGTCGTACGTCTGACTCTCTTACGGATGTATTATTTTGGTTTAAAAAAATTATCGATTTTATTTTCTCATTCCCATTATTGCTACTAATACGACTAAAGTAAAAGTATTCGCTAATGCTCGGTCAGACTAACGCCAACAAAATTGATTAATATATTTCAAAGATAAAATAAATACAATAAAGAGTTTGTTCTCGACATATTTCTTGTGACTTTTAGAACATTCAAATTAGAAGGAATGTCAATTTTATTTTTACTGGTTAGGAAATATCCTTATAAGGAGTAATAAATTTCCCAATTACAAATTACGGAGAGTACATTTTAAGCTATTTGTTGTATCAAAACATAAAAAGTACTTGGCTAAGTGTTACTTGTTCAAAAAATGCATTTATGTCTGTCTGCCCAACCGTATGTCCTAACACACAATATAACAAAACATGAACTTATCTATAGACTTTAAACTGTGCATATCGATATAAACCACTATTAGTTCGATGATGAAGCATGGCATGCATGAGCCCTGGCTGAGAGTGAGAAAATATGTTTATATTTGTCTTATTAGTAAACAATGATGGCAAAGAGAATGTAGAAGAACAAATACATTTTTTAAGCAATCTGAGAACTGTTTATATTAAATTGTAATATGTGATTTATTGAGATAGGTAGTTTATTCATACAGTAAAAAAAATGTGATGATATTTCATTTCAGCGCACCCTGTCGTTTCAATACCCTCCATTCTTTCTTGGAACTTTTATTATTAAAAACACTGCTAGTAAACCGAACTCAATGAAAACAATCTGAATGTATGATGTAGCAAGCTATCATGAGAAAGATCATCTGTAGCGTTTAAACCGTATATAAAACTTCAGAATAGGTTGCATAAGTCCAATGGTGTATGTGAAACCATGGAATGGTTTAGCATCTTTGAAGTCTATTATCACTGAGTAACCTTATGTAATTTTATTTCTGTCTGCCAGGAGCATGTAAAAATTTTTTTTCTGAAAAATTTCGGTTTGTCTATCTATTCGTAGGACATTCACAATAATAAAATGACGATTACACTTGAAAAACATATGTGTCAATTATTTTTTTGGATAATCTTATTACATGATGACGTATGAAACTAGTTTGCTATATACTGTTTTAAAAATAGAAATGAACCAATAAGACGTTTTAAAAAGAAAATAGAAATAGGAAGAGTAGTAGTATACCAAAACAGCAAAGACATAATATTATCTTATATTTAATATAAATTATACCAGGCATTTGAAACAATTTTACATATTCTGGATATTAACATTGTTATACAACTCTATTGAAGACTGAAATTCTTGATATTGTGCACGTAATACATCCGATAGAAGGTTTTTTGTCATTACAGCACGAAATATTTGCATTAGCCTGAATGAAGAACGGGAGGGACGAGCAGCAACAAACCTCAATGGAGCTATTTCCTCCATAAATTTGGTTATAGGAGAGAAGTAATAACAGTGAGCCTATAAGCATTGCGCATGAAATCACAAAGCCATCTACCAGACAAAAAGTAAAATTTTTAGATTTATAAAAGTTGTGTTAGTAAAGTACTAAGGAGATTAGAGGGTAATAACCTCCACTGTCTTTTATTAGATTTACTTATATTTATAGTTTCCAAGAATAAAACTGAGGATATAAACGAGGACAACTGCAATATGGGACGATTAAAAAATAAGCAGATGTTACTTTTTGGGTTTTTGGTTTATTTTATATAGTTCAGATGTTAATTTTAGATTTTTGTTGATCCTACAACTTAAAAGCTACTACATAATACTTTTTTGAAATGACCCACAAATGTGGAATTACATTTTCGTCGTATATGATGTTTATCTGTTTCAAAATTGGATCATAAGATCATTAAGAAAGCTAACAGACACCGAATTCAGGATTACTGTCTCTGGTCTAAAGGTAAATCAAGTACTATAGTATTATTTAGAGCTCTACAATTAAAACTCATGTAATGCTGTTACGGATATTCGAATTGAAATATTGTTCAATGGCCGTCGCTTATCTCACGAGTGATTTCAAA
>NW_025784488.1:0-25582 GCF_021130785.1 Homalodisca vitripennis
ATTTTCAGAGTAAAAACTGTTATGCGTGATTAGAATATTACCTAAACATGATTTTTTAATCCATCAAAAATAATAAGTAATTAAGAAGAATATAAGAAACAACCAATCGATTCATTTTGTTAAAGTAACATTTTATTCAATATTTGTACGAGTAAACTATTACAGTGGAAACCGTTACAACCAGAATTTGGTAAACACAAAATGTATATCCTTTTATATACAGTAAATTTTTATAGGCTATTATATTGATTTCGTGATAATCGCTTGTATATACTTTGTTTACGTTAGTCTATTAGTTTTGTTTAAAAAAGCAACTAAGGCATATTTTTTCCTTCTTCGGTTTATGTGAGACATGTTTTCATTTTTTACAATAGTATTTGTACATAAAGTGATTAAACAAACAAAATACTGAAAGTCAACTGAATGGTTCCATTAACGAAACATATGCGAGATTAAGATAGTTAGTATTAACAATATCATCGATACTACATAACAACATGGCATACAATTGTTTCGGTGGGTGCATGCTATAGTTTGCTCACCCTAAACCCCCATTCTAGCAGGACCTCAACATTTTGTAGTGTAAATTTGGCAGTGTTGTACAAACATTTAATTAACGTCTCGGATTCCTCCAGAAAAAAACAACAGTGATTTTTAGTGGTACAAGTCGTATTAGCTTAAATCCAAATAGTCGGTTTCTTGTTATGTAGTATTTAGGAACACTGGTTTTAAGGAAGCGGTTGATAAATATATTAATTTAGTTCCAATTCAACCTTGGAATTTCATTTTAATATCCAGGTTGGTGAATTTTACATGTAAAGTGATACAGCGTACGTATTAACTATTATTCATAAACTTTAGATTTAAAATACTATTATCTGAAGTCCATATAAACCAAGCAACTGAAAATTGTTGAGGAGAATGATGGAAATTTGAGTTGTACAACTGGCACGAGAATTTTGTGGAGTATCAATATTCAGCTTTCCAGTAAAAATTCTCACTAAAAATAACCAAAACCAAAATAATGCAGAAAATGTTCCAAATGTCATGATACATAAACAAATAATGTAAATTACCATAAACTACGTATTTCTCGTCCCAAAATTTAAACTGCCATTAATCGGTTAAGTAGCCGCAATCCTATGTATGAACAATACCCTCAGTAACACTTCTAATATTAAATAAGCTATCTCTGAAGATTGGAAACCGTTTTCTCATATTATTCATCCGCCACACCAATGAAACAAAACAATACCGATTATTAATAACACGCATGTAGGAGTGTTATAAGTAGAGCTGTAAATTGGTCCACCGTAACAAATTCCATTACAGTAAACCCATTTAAGCGAGCAAAAGTATGCTAATGTAATCATTTACCGGTGCGTTGAAGTGGAGTTACATTTGGTATTTTACTGATGAATCCGGTAGTAAAGTTAGATAATGGTAATCTGTATATACTTTCCCGAAATAACTTATACGTGCATTACTTAAAATGAAAAAAACCGTTTACGTGCCACGGTTTGTTCCCACTTTTGTAGTTAGTAGTCAAACACCTATGATTCTGTCATTCAATCGTAACAGATGGTTTAACAAGAATTTAAACAGTTTAATTTCTGATACTTTGAACGAAGTAGTTATTCCTCCTAACGTACCAAAATTACTTAATTATTTATAATGAATATATACTATTATAAAACATTTTGTGAACAACTAGCTTAATAGCAGTATGTACCTAGGTTTAAATCTGACGATTGTAACGTATTTTTTTATTTTTCGTCCTAAGAAAAATAGGCTCAGAATCATGTGTACCGTTAGTCCTATAGGGACCCTTTGGCTGCTGCTTCCGGAGAGAAAGGATATTTTTGGATTGGTAAGGGTATGGGTGTAAGGAGCCGCCTCCTGGCGATATAACATGACGTCACGAGATACACAAATGTATGGCACTAATAATGAAATCTATGTTCCTATAGGAAGTAAGGAGATATATACACCTGTGAACGAGCCTCATCCAGTCTAAGAAAGGAACCAGGGATTATCCCCACCTTGTTATTATTAGACTAGCAAGAACTCTTTGAACTCATTCGGAGGGAAGAAACCCCACTGCCCAACTCCAAACAGTCCGAGCCTCCGCTGTACACCTACACCTGTCGAATTACCCTTGAACCCAGAAATACACTCGCCACTACATTTCGGTTATGTGATGGGTGCCGCTCCCTCGGACATCCATAAGATTGCCCAGATTTGTGACTTGTGTCGGTTTTTGCTGCACCCACTTGTGGGTTCAACTGGAAAGGTATAAATTCAGTCAGAATTTAAACACTCCTACGAGGATGTATGCTCAGATTCAAGAGCAGGATAACCATTTTATCAAAAATAATACAAAGTAATTAACAGGAATTGAAAGAAATAATTGGAAAAATTAAGAGTAAGGGAGCACTCATCACAAGTGTTAATTCAAGAGTTCTTTGTTGGTGTTGCATTGCAAAATTACTAAAAGATTTTAATCTAGAGATTTCCTGTGGACAGATAAAAAAGGCGTTTGGTAGAACCCATCTCGTTGAAATGGAGTTCAAGTCAGATACCAAATGCTAAAATAAAAGGAAGTTGAATTGGAGTTAAAACTGAAAATTCGATTGAATCAACCCTCCCTACCTTTGCTGCGTTATGTGTAGAAACTTTTCGTTCGATCAACCCTCAAATGAGAGCCAGTGGCAATATTTTAGATTTTGAATCTAAAATGATACTATAAAATACCACAAACAAGTCACTTCGTGATTTAAACTTGGTATAGGTCTCCATGATATTACAGAATTTGAAACTTTCTTTAACATGACCACGTCAAACTTACAGTATTCCTCCTCCATATCCTGAAATATTTCAATCAAACCTTTTGGAGCCATTCATTCAAGTATTGTGGATTGCTGTTGAAGAATTTGTGTATTTCATTGTTACTGAATAAACTTTATCACTCTCCGGTCTATAAAAAATTGCTTTTTAAATACCAACAAGAAAATGAGATACTAAAATATTCAGAAGTGTATCTAGAGATAGAAATATATATAAGTGAGCGTCCTCTTATTTTCACGAGTGTTTAGACATATAATTAGAACTTTAATCCTTTTGAGTTCTCTATCACATTTTTACCAATATTAGTCTATTTAAATAATTAGTTAAGAAAATAGTCCGTTAAGGGACTCTGCACTCGTAATATTAACGGAGTAGATCACTTAGCCGTGATCTAACAAGGGTTATCCCTGAAGTGTAATCACACTCTCATCTCCCCACACCGCGCCAATTCTAGCAAAAATCGCACCCTCTGGACTCTACACCTGCTGAAAGCTCTGGTTATTTCCCAGATGTAATTAAAACTACAGTCAGCAGTCATTGCACTGGTTAAGATTGCTACTTTGAAGAAATACTTATAATTTGTATTTAGTTTTAGTTTTAAATATTCCAGAACATTTTTTTTAATTAGCTATTAGTTTAAAATGTGTGTGTTTATAATTTATCAGAATTTATCATAAAAATTCTGTTTTCAGTATTATTTGAACTTTGACCTCCGTAACTTCAATTGGTTGTATAAACTCGTTTAGTATTATCCCTGATTTATCACAATCACCCATCATCACAACTGAAATGGTGTTTCAAAACCGGAGAATTATGTTGTTCAAGCTACAACCTAACAAAAAGGAACGAAATTGCAAGTGAAGAGCTCATTGCATTGCGCTACATGTGTTCAAATTGAATATGATTGTGCATATGATTATATTGATTATGATAGTACCCATACTTACTTTCGATAAAATTTCTATTATTCTGAGATTTTTTTTCATTTCTATTATGCTTACTAATACGACCTATGTAAAAATATTCGCTAACGCTCAGCCAAATGCCGGAGTGAAATTCACAATGGCCATACTAAATATTTGTCCTATATAAATAAAGTTTCAAGGAAAATATAAAGTCCATGTGTGAATTCTTTCTCCTATAGACAGGCATAAATTCACATCCCCTCCCTTCCTGAAGGTAAGTATATTTTAAACAGTATATTCCAGAGAGTTGTTTTATTTTATATTTTGTAATTTTCATTCACTTGTGAATATGTAAACTCCAAAAATAAAATTGTAACACCTTTTAAAAGAATTCATTTTACGTAAATTTTGATAAATTAATAGTTGTACTTAAGAGTGCTCTTTAGTGTATTCGTAATGAGTAAGAAAATGCATTTTTAGTTAAAAATATAAATAAACTGAAACTTATGTATAATGTTCTGTACAATATTGCTAAGAATTTCAAATATATAATTTCATTTTGCACTGGCCAACACAAGATATAGAAACCTATTGTACTTTTTTTTGTATACAGCAAAGATTGCTCACTTGTAAGCATCTTACAATTCAGAAAATTTTTTTACAATTCAAGGCTCTCGTCTTCCTGAAAGTTTTTTCTCTCATTCAATTTTTCATTTATTTAGTTTTTAGTAATATCCATTTCAATTTCTGTACTTTCACAGAGATTGAACGTAATGACTTAGATTATACATATAAGCAATTTGTACGATCGGCTCACGAGTTTACAACTCTAAAATCATATAATCGATTAATAAATTTTGAAATTCGAAACAATTAAGTTGAAAAAATTTTAGCAATAACATATCTTATCAAAATAAATATTTATATAGGTAACTGATCAGGAAGTGAATTAACTATTAGCTGTAAATTTTTATATTTTTGGGGGTTAAATTTTAAAACTAAAATTATTTGATTCTAATTAAATAACTATTATAAATTTTGTTTAGTTGTTAATAAAAAATGAATTAGAAACATGTTTAGTAAAACTCGAACTATAGACTGAAGTAATTTTTCTCGATTATTAATACCTTATATAATAATAAACTTGTATTATTTAGATTCTAAATTAATATTATATTTTAAATGAAGTAATGCGCATCTAATTGAAGAGATAACAGAGATTTGTTATGATTGACTAACAGTAAATAAATCAACGATTAGTGTCTTTCTCACCTCAGACTGCCGGGTCTACAATATTCTTAATATATTTGTGCGGATATTAAACGTTTTGCATTCCCTAAATTTTTGATTTAACGCAATTCAATGGAATTTCTTATACTCCATGTGGCAATTAGGAATTTACTGCCCAATAGCCAACTGTCACCACTTTCGGTCTCATATCTATTTGGTCCAGAGTATTATTATATCAGTTTCATTTGTGGGGAAAAAAGACTTATAAACAATAAATAATGTGCGGGAGCAAAGATGAGCTTGAACCAGCTGTATTGAGCTATTTTAGCATTTCCAGTTTGGTAGGACGTTTCTCCTTAGCACCCACATGTATTACCCAATGATGTTTGTTTTCATACTGCCCATTTTCTTAATACACACACATATGTATAGTATACGGGTTCGACTCCCGGCGGAGCAAGTACTTTTTGTGATTCAATGTTTATTGAAATTAAATAAGGCTATTGCCATTTATACAATTTAACGTAAATAAAAGTCGTTTGACAGGTGTTTGGTCTTCCGATCATATGTTAGTTTGCTTATTTAAACGCATATGTGACAGATACGGCCAAATAAAAAATAATTGAATCGGAAAAAGTAAGCGCTCTGTGGTGTAATGGTAGCACATTCACCCGGCAAGTGAGAGATCCGGGTTCGACTCCCGGCGGAGCAAGTACTTTTTGTGATTCAATGTTTTATTGAAATTAAATAAGGCTATTGCCATTTATACAATTTAACGTAAATAAAAGTCGTTTGACAGGTGTTTGGTCTTCCGATCATATGTTAGTTTGCTTATTTAAACGCATATGTGACAGATACGGCCAAATAAAAAATAATTGAATCGGAAAAAGTAAGCGCTCTGTGGTGTAATGGTAGCACATTCACCCGGCAAGTGAGAGATCCGGGTTCGACTCCCGGCGGAGCAAGTACTTTTTGTGATTCAATGTTATTGAAATTTAAATAAGGCTATTGCCATTTATACAATTTAACGTAAATAAAAGTCGTTTGACAGGTGTTTGGTCTTCCGATCATATGTTAGTTTTGCTTATTTTAAACGCATATGTGACAGATTACGGCCAAATAAAAAAATAATTGAATCGGAAAAAGTAAGCGCTCTGTGGTGTAAATGGTAGCACATTCACCCGGCAAGTGAGAGATCCGGGTTCGACTCCCGGCGGAGCAAGTACTTTTTGTGATTCAATGTTTATTGAAATTAAATAAGGCTATTGCCATTTATACAATTTAACGTAAATAAAAGTCGTTTGACAGGTGTTTTGGTCTTCCGATCATATGTTAGTTTGCTTATTTAAACGCATATGTGACCAGATACGGCCAAATAAAAATAATTGAATCGGAAAAAGTAAGCGCTCTGTGGTGTAATGGTAGCACATTCACCCGGCAAGTGAGAGATCCGGGTTCGACTCCCGCGGAGCAAGTACTTTTTGTGATTCAATGTTTATTGAAATTAAATAAGGCTATTGCCATTTATACAATTTAACGTAATAAAAGTCGTTTGACAGGTGTTTGGTCTTCCGATCATATGTTAGTTTGCTTATTTAAAACGCATATGTGACAGATACGGCCAAATAAAAAAATAATTGAATCGGAAAAAGTTAAGCGCTCTGTGGTGTAATGGTAGCACATTCACCCGGCAAGTGAGAGATCCGGGTTCGACTCCCGGCGGAGCAAGTACTTTTTGTGATTCAATGTTTATTGAAATTAAATAAGGCTATTGCCATTTATACAATTTAACGTAAATAAAAGTCGTTTGACAGGTGTTGTTTGGTCTTCCGATCATATGTTAGTTTGCTTATTTAAACGCATATGTGACAGATACGGCCAAATAAAAAATAATTGAATCGGAAAAAGTAAGCGCTCTGTGGTGTAATGGTAGCCACATTCACCGCCGGCAAGTGGAGAGATCCGGGTTCGACTCCCGGCGGAGCAAGTAACTTTTTGTGATTCAATGTTTATTGAAATTAAATAAGGCTATTTGCCATTTATACAATTTAACGTAAATAAAAGTCGTTTGACAGGTGTTTTGGTCTTCCGATCATATGTTAGTTTGCTTATTTAAACGCATATGTGACGATACGGCCAAATACAAAATAATTGAATCGGAAAAAGTAAGCGCTCTGTGGTGTTAATGGTAGCACATTTCACCCGGCAAGTGAGAGATCCGGGTTTCGACTCCCGGCGGAGCAAGTACTTTTTGTGATTCAATGTTTATTGAAATTAAATAAGGCTATTTGCCATTTATACAATTTAACGTAAATAAAAGTCGTTTGACAGGTGTTTGGTCTTCCGATCATATGTTTAGTTGCTTATTTAAACGCATATGTGACAGATACGGCCAAATAAAAAATAATTGAATCGGAAAAAAGTAAGCCCTCTGTGGTGTAATGGTAGCACACTTCACCCGGCAAGTGAGAGATCCGGGTTCGACTTCCCGGCGGAGCAAGTACTTTTTGTGATTCAATGTTTATTGAAATTAAATAAGGCTATTGCCATTTATACAATTTAACGTAAATAAAAGTCGTTTGACAGGTGTTTGGTCTTCCGATCATATGTTAGTTTGCTTATTTAAACGCATATGTGACAGATACGGCCAAATAAAAAATAATTGAATCGGAAAAAGTAAGCGCTCTGTGGTGTAATGGTAGCACATTCACCCGGCAAGTGAGAGATCCGGGTTTCGACTCCCGGCGGAGCAAGTACTTTTTTGTGATTCAATGTTTATTGAAATTAAATAAGGCTATTGCCATTTATACAATTTAACGTAAATAAAAGTCGTTTGACAGGTGTTTGGTCTTCCGATCATATGTTATGTTTGCTTATTTAAAACGCATATGTGACAGATACGGCCAAATACAAAATAATTGAATCGGAAAAAAGTAAGCGCTCTGTGGTGTAATGGTAGCACATTCACCCGGCAAGTGAGAGATCCGGGTTCGACTCCCGGCGGAGCAAGTACTTTTTGTGATTCAATGTTTATTGAAATAATATATATATATATATATATATATATATATATATATATATATTTGTAAATAAGAGCGGATACTATTGAATTACTATGTACAATACGTATTATTCAAAGAGAATCCTTGAAAGATATGTTACAAAATGAGATTTAAATTTTTAATTACGAATATGTAGACCTCTATTGATTGACGTAACCCTATACAGTAAATATTTATTTGTACCCTATAGCAGGAACCCCAGTAACGCAGTTTACAGGTTTATGGAAACAGTGGTTCTACTATGGAACAAAGTTTTTGAGTACATTTAGCGAAGTCAATCGGGATTTGGCCACGTTCCAGGAATTTCTTTTCTTTGATCTCGCGGACAGTAATTGGAGTGGAAAAAATCCATTGTCGTGGACTCAATAAACTTTTGTAACATATTTTATAATGATTCCAATAAAATATTTTATGACATAATTTTGATTTAGTGGCAAAATTTTACATGTAAGAGGAACGAAAGATCTTAACATAAATCTGGAAGATATCATTGATTTTAAAATACTACGTTCTAAAAATATTCATACCAACTATTAATTTAAGATATGTGTTTATTTACCAGAACTCTACACTGGAAGATTGTTTCTGGTACGAGTACTAATGGTTTATATTATTTGACATCTCTTAACAGCGTAAACCTCGTGAACGTTTTCTTCTCTTGGTCATTTAGCACATAAACCGCCTTTCTCTGTCCTAATCCCTATAGTTATTTTATTTTTAATCACCTGATAATAATTAATGTATTAAATATCCATGAATGTTGAGGAGGATGCTGTTGCTAGGTAGGTGTTTAGTTTGCAGAATTCCTACGCTCATTAGTAAATTTCTAAACCTGTAATTTTTAAAGTCTGCATCCTCTGTAGGTAAGAATCCGTACATATACAAAATTTTGTGTAACGATGTTTCATTTCTGGTGAACTCTGAAGCCACCTAATCTATTTCAATATCATTTATATATATATGTATTGTATTGGGTCTAACTTAAAAGATAGAATAGTGTTTATCTCTAAGAATATACGCGTAATTTGTATTGCGCATTTCAGATTTCCATACATAATAAAGAGAGTGGAACTTGCTTCTTGAGCATGCTCAATGTAATCAACTGTTTTGTGTAAACATAGTTTTTATAAAAGTGCAACTATCTGTTTTAATTAGTTAACTACTATAATCAATTTGAATACATTTATAGAGTGAAAGTATAGAGAAAGTGTCATAGTAATAACACTTCTTATTTCTAATTTTCCTGGCAACCGCTGTTTAGCACGGAGTAAATAAAATATAATCCAAAAGTTTGTGTATAAATATACTTTTAAACTGTTAATTTTGCAAATACTAAGTATGACATTTTTTTGTCGGCAGAAAAATGCAAGTATAAAAAAACAGTTTACTATATAACATTTACCATTAATTTAAAACTTATGTATGTATACATATGTTCTTGATAGAAAAAAAGGAAAAATCAACTACCTGAACAAAAAATACTAATACCCGAGTCAACTAACTTTTGGAAATTGTAATCTACTGGTCGTTGTTTCCAAATATGTAGTAGTGTTTTGCATTGTAGTCTCGATTAAGAAAATTTATATAGCGAGTGTACCTTGGTTTGGAACAAGTTTACTTGGTCAAAAAGCGTCTACTTTCAGGTCATTGTAAACTAATTCAGGACCAAGTTCATTCCTGTCCATTTATTGTGTTTTGTATTCCTGCTCTGATCAAAAAATATTTTGAAATACACAGTCCTGGATAAGTCGTCCTCGATGAAAAAGACTACTTTCAGATTAAATGTAATTTAGTTCCGGTCTACGGAGTTGTGGTTGTAGAGCCTTTGGCGTTGTGGTCCTGATCAAGAAAATATGCCTTCATACACAGGTCTTAAAAATTCTATTTTAGTCAAAAAACCTATATACTTATGATTAAAATAATAATCATACCAGTCTAATGTATTTCCGGCGATGTAGTAGTTTTCCAGTTAATGAAATTGGTCCTGAAAAGTTACTAACTCTTATTAGAATCTGCTACCGGTACCGTATAAGTGTTTGTTATTTTTACCTCGATTAAGGAAATTTATATTTATCGTTAGTCTTTTGAGGGCATAATAAACAACGTAGATAGTTTTTCGTCTATGTAGGACAGCTATATGTTAACCCATTAATTACCAACTTTTTAGTTTTTTTACAAATCGATAAAACTAAGGATTTTGGTGGTCTCAAATAACATTTCATTTATAGTTATACCATTTTTTTAATAAAAAAATGAATTTTTAACACACAAAAATGGTATTGTCCTATAAATATGACAGTGGGTAGTCCATAGTGTCTTTGTATAATAACCTGGTGTCCTAAAATTATGACAGTGGTATTGTAAAGTGTCATTACGTCAAACTAAATTTTTTTAACAAAATATAATGTTATGTCAGTAACTCTTAAGATATGAAAATAATATTACTTTAAAATTACATAAAATGATTGTAAAAAAGATAAAATAAGACCTGAAATCTAAAAAAACTTATGGCTTTATATACGCTCACTTTAGAGTGGTAAGGGCCAAAACATTTCTTACAAAGGGTCACATTGCACTTTTTGCAAAACGTAAGAGGCTTTGAAGTACACAGTCGCATTTGGCAACTTCTTTGCTTGTCTCTAACGTGTAAAAGATGATCTCTTCCGTCAAATCTTGCGTCATCAAAAGGGGGCTGCTTGTTGACTACGGGGTATTACTGAAGGTCTTCCAATGGTGCAGACGTTTATTACTTGCCTTCAAATAAGGAAACAGCCTATAGCACGCCTGAAAGTCTAAGAGAGGAACAGGATTGTCTGATGTAAGCTTGTGGATAATCCAGGCATTTACTAATGCCATGTCAATAATTTTGGTAAATAATGGCCAATACCACTTTTTCCCTTTTATTTTGATACAATATTTAGATGCCAACCAGTCATGAAGATCCACTCCCCCCATAAAGCTACTATAATTTTTAATACTTTTGGGGACTGGGAAAGGGACTTTTTTCTTTTCTTCCTTACTGTACCTAGTAACATTGGCCAGGGGTTTTCAACACTGTCGAAGTTTGGTTGCAACTGTTACTATATTATTGTCTTGCCACCTTGTCAACATAATTCCACTATCCAGATCACTAGTGTAATCATTAGCCTCCTCTACCTAGTTTATTCATTTCCTTTTTGTCCGGTAGGGGACATTTTTGTGTTCGATTTTCTCTTATAGTCCCACTAGCCCTGAATCCTAAGTCAAAGAGTTCTTCAAGCAATTCTATACTCGTAAAGAAGTTGTCAAAATATAATTCGTAGCTCAAAGGATCATCAACAACAAACAAAAGAGATTGAACAAACTCTCCTGCCTAATCCAATATTTTCTTCACATCCTTAATCTTTACCACAGTACAGATCAAAATTGTAACAATAACCACTTGTACCACATAATGCCAAAACGTATATACAGAGCGTCTACTTTTTTTCCTTGATGAACTGCATGTTATTTTTTTCGACAAAATACTTTATTATATCTCATCATCAAGCAGTTTATCTTCAAAAACACCAAAACTTGGCAAATGACTTGTATTTTTTTTTCCAGGAGGGGCCTCACTTTAAAACCTCTATCACACTTTGTTTCATCATTGAGCATAGCATTATCTGCAACAAATGAATATAAGGATTTTATAAGCCAAAAACGATTTTTTGACACCAATGGGGACACCTAAATCCTCTGCAGTTACTCAATAAAGTAACAAACTGAAAATAAAAATTAAAACAATTGTACCCGGAGAACAGTAGAAAGTGCACACTTCACTTCAATCAATCAACTGAAAAGGCCAAACAACTGGTTTATTTTTTTATTTCTACAAGCGTATTCATAGTTTGTGTAACATTCCTGTCTTGCATTATGTCTGTTGGTAGTAAATATTTCAATATTTGATTTGCTATGATTTGCTATCTCTTATCATTGAGACACTGTAAAGAACCATAAGAACCATCTACTTTAGCTGGAAAACATACTCAGTAGACACTTTTTTACAAGGTCCGGATGGGGTTGTTTCTTATGACTTTCTTTTTCTTACTATCAGTGAAATTTTATGTGGTTTGTTCTTTTTTCTTTTCAATACTTTTCTCGAGTTAATGTTTCTCGGGGTTTGCTTTCATTTGACGTTTTACAGTCTAGATCATTATTTTGCTTCAACTCTAATTCTAAAGTACCACATACCTCAGAAATATCCACATCCTCAGTATTATCATCATTAAACTGTTCTTCATCAGTAAGACAATCGACATTTTGTGGCGGTAAAACAACAACATTAGCACTAGCTACATTAGCTTCACTTTCTTCTAAATCTCCTAATAAAAGAAGTATTTCTTCAGTCGTCATGTGTGATGTACTTGCCATTGTTTATGAGTAAAAATACACATTTATCAATAAAAAAAACACAGAACTAAAATGATTCATCACAGTAAAGGACAACGTTCAGCAAAAGTAAACTGCAGGCACTCCATTGAGACTCTGGTGGGGAGAGATCAGGTTGTAACTAGTCTCTGGAGCAGATACTGCGTAAGCCACTGCTATTTAACCACTGTCATATTTATAGGACAGCTTACAAAAAAAACAATGGGCTGAGAGCTAAGTTTAAGCTTTTTTTTCATGAAAAGTTATACTTTTATTTGAAATATGACTATATAAATAAGAGATTTGTGTTGTTTAGCTCAAATAAAAATAAGTAACATTTTATTGTACATATAAATGTATCATGAAAGGTTCGCAAGTAGTTTTTTTACTTATTTAAAGCAGTAAATATAGGGCTTAAACCTAAAAATTTGACAATAAAAGTGTTAAAAATATTAATTCAGTATATAATTAGTAACTACAAGAGGGTTTTTTAACTATTATCTTAGTTTTATATATTAAAAAATAAAATATTTTAAATATGTCCTAAAAATATGACAGTGGTAGGCAATGGGTTAAAAACTGTGTGGGTTACAATCCCATTTAAAACCGCTATAATTGGTTTAATCTTCAGGAGAAGGAAAGAATAAAGTAAATTCTTATAAAAACCTTTATATTAAAACATAAATATCTCATCGTTGGTCCCAAAGATTGGGTTATAAATACTATTCGAATACTAACAAACCATGGCCAATATAAAACATACTAGGCTATAATTATATATTTTATATTTATATAATTTTTTACCTAGTCAAAAAATTATAAACATCTAATTTGCTTCAGGTTCATAGATTGTATTTTTTAATATGGCAGCATGGTATCATAGAAAACTTGACGACTTTATTTTTAATCCCAATAAATTTAGCATTTTAAAATTTACTTGGTCTATCTCACCAGATTCAGTAACATATTGTATTCTGATACATTCTGATGTATTTTATTGAAAATCATTTTTTGGAAACAAAACTTCATGTCAAAGACAGTAAAATAATGCAATAATTTGCATTTCACCAGCTGCCATCCAGTTTCACATTAAAAAATCTACCCTAAGAGTTTATCAATAAGGGCAAAAAACTCTTTGTAGCAATCAATCTGACTTCCATAGCTACATAAACAGACAGACTATTCAATGTACTTATTTGAAAGGGGGTATCAAAAACATCTTGTTGATAGACCAAATCAGAGCATCGTACAAACAATTCCAGTGCTATTAATCCTAATGATCCTAAATTTATCACTCAATATTTTTCCTGGCCTTCATAAAATCAATAAAATTTCTAAAGATTTGTTTCCTATTTTTGAATCTTGAATCTTCCCCTGAAACTAGAAATTTATTTTCTAAGCCCACAAAGCAATTTTTTTTAAATCTCCAAATTTACAAAACATCTCTCTAGACCGAAATTATTAAAATATGCGGGCAATCCAAAAAGAATGTAATGTGTGCAATCCTTGTTACAAGCCAAGATGCGGCAGTTGTAAGATGTTAATAAGTTCTAAATTGTTTAAAAGTAGTACAATTGGAAAAAGAATAAACTATTAAAGGTAACATTGATTGCACTACATAAAACATAATTTATCAACTAACCTGTAAATTCTGTCCCCAAAGACTTATATTGGAAAAACCATCACTCCATTAAGAGTAAGAATTGACCAATCAATCGATTTGATTGTTCATCAAAGTTATGAGAGATCATTATCTTGCTCATGCGATTCAACACAATAAAAATAAATTAGGAAATTGTTTCAGCCTAAAAGGAATGTACCATTTAGAGCCAAATCCCAATCAAAATACTAATCTTATATATGTAAGAAATGTTGAATACGCACACATCAATTAATTTAAAAATCAGGGCCACACAGATGGGTTGAACCTAAGATGATTCTCTTTTTCCTTCTTATAAGAACATTTTTAGGTCTATGTAACCACTTACAAACATTTTACATACAGCTCATTGGAATCTTGTTGTTTATGGTATTTTATTTGTCAAAATTTTATTTTGGTCATGTCTTATGTTTCTTGGTTTGCGTTCTGTTTTGTTTCTGATGAAGGGTTCTGTGAACTTAAAAATTAAACACGAGCACTGAATATTCTGTTTTTTGTGTAAACTTTAAAGTACTTAGAAGAGTATATATAATATGATTAAAGTATGTTTAATTTCTTTGAATTAGACTTAGAATTAAAATAATTAGTAGAGAAATTTTTTTATTTAAACACTGAGAGTCTGGTGATACCACGGGTTTTGACGCAAAATTGTTGAATAATAAACAACCTCAGGCTGCCGGCCAGGCGTATTATAAATTCACCACTGGGCAAGTTCAATAAAACACAATATACATCACGATCATTGACCACAGTTCGTGTACCATATTTATATTTTGCCCACCGACTCATAACATTATGGGTAAGCCCAGTGAATAAGTATTATGCATTAACAATTTTTATATTGTTATATCAAAGGAAAATGTTAAGCATTTAAAAATCCTGGAGAATGCTCACATCATAAAAGTATAAATAAATTAATATTCACATCCCTTTGAAGCATCCATAAATGGTTCGTGATATAAATATATCGTTGTTTCATTTGCGTCTTGTTGTTTTACTAGCATTTAAGAAATACGTTCACAGAAGCCTGATTATAAAAAATTGTAAAACAATTATGCTGTAATGAAGTCAACTACTTGTATTCGCGGTTTAGGCATTTATACAAAAAATGTATAACAGGACAAAATTTCAAAGTGAGTAAATAGAATAAAGTAAGCATTTATTTTCTTTATCCATCTTATAGAGACTCCAAGAAACTTTACACATGTTGTAAGTTAAACAAACTTTTAGCCTATGCCAGTGTCTGTGTCTAATGTCAGTAACCAACATGCCTCCTCTAAGAATGTACTGTTTCACATATAAGTTATTCTTTGATTTAAAAACAATTGTAACTGATAACTACTAATATCGATTAAATCAGGATCTTCTATGGATAAATAATCACCAATTAACGTATGGAAATTTTACTCAGTTAAACAAGATTTACTTTTGTTTTTTAACATTTTGTACACTGTATCAACAAATAATACAGCCATATTAAATCAAAATTTGACAATTACTTTTGTTTATATAGAATAAGTGGACTAAACAAAAATGTACATATTAAAAGTTACATTTATAAGTCATCTAGTGTGTTTTTAATGCTAATACGCTATCTAACGTCACAAACAAAAGACTCTATTTTTATATGCTTTTACTATTCGCAATTACAAAAAATGATTACACTACATATTTGCTTGATAAAAATATATTTTTTTAGATGTAAATTTTAATCTAATTTTAACTTTTTAAAGGTAAATTACCAGGATATGATTAATTTTCAAGAAAAGTGGAATTTGCTATTTCTATTCGTATGGTTTTATATAGTAACGTATACGAAATTTTAAAACTTGCTTTCAATGAATACGTATATTGGTCATGGAAGCAATATATATATATATATACTATAAATATATATATATATATGTAACAAAAACAATATGAAATATAATACATAATGAAAATGTTCGAAGGAGATAAAAAAATAGTTCTCACACATTAAAAACAGTTTATATTATTTTATTTTTACCTAAGAAACATTTAATTTATTCTTTATTTTAACTGTAAAAAATTATTACAAAAACTGTGAAGTTGTTATTGAACAACAGCTTTTCTCCAAAAAACTTTGAAGTGTACAAAAATTAGACATGAAGAAGGTGGTAGCATGACAAAATAGCTACAGCCATGAAACGAGGGTAGCAAGAAGATTTTACCATGAAAATGGGCGCCACAGATTTGTAAAAAAGCCAGATAAATACTGGAAAATTTTCAGCTAAGGTTCTTAGGATAGTAATTTGTTCAGAAAAATTGGTACAAATAAATGTTTACAAAATACAGATATAAATATTAAAACTAACCAAAAATATTCCTCAAAGGCGAATCAAAATAGGAAAAATATTTTATTTACTGGTGTGCCGTCTTTGATTATAAATACAAAAATTTAAAATAAAACATAATTTGGAGTATTCAGTATCAGGAGTGACATTCTAAGAGTGTTAATCAAATATAAAACTTCAGAGTCTATGAGCTGAAAGCTAATTTATATTTTATAAACAGCAAATATGGTTTTTCTTTATATGTAGTGTGAAATTGTAGTCATAAGCTTGAGGTTAGCAGTCTTATGATTAAATTAATAATTAAATATATATAATTTTTTACTCTTAGGTAATAATTCGTATAAAGTGAAAGATGTATGGTAAATAATAAACATGTTTTCATGTAACCTAATATCTCCAATTCAGAAAAGTTCTTTCCCAACGTCGGCTTTAACGAGCAATATACTGGAACAAGGAGAGTCTGTTGAGAGATCCCTAAAAATAGTCGGAGAACAAAGAAAGAAAATTGTAAGCGCCATAATTTAAAATGGAATTTAGCCTCAAAAATCAATATAAGGATTTCTTCAAAGAAATTAATTTTTACCAAATGGGAAATTATGAAACTTGTTAAAAAATAGGGAACAATACTTGTTTTATCTGATCATATTTTCCGAGCTTTACGTTTGTAAAAGTTACCGTGAGACATCTACCACAGGCTAACTTTCGTAAACCCATTTCTACTGATGTAAAATGTGTAAACTTTTATTTTTATGTGGTATAAAAGTTTTGAATGAAGGTCAACTCTGTCCTAAAGGTCCGTTATGCACATGAAGTATAGTATTCATAATCCTTACACACTCGAAAACATACAGGCGTGTTTTAGTAACGTAGTCTATGTATATTAAAGTAGTATAATAGACATCTCAACACTGTAGCCTACTTACTGTTTATCCATGTAGTATTCAGTATGGTGTGTATGATAGGTATTTAATATTTTCCATCAGATTGTGCATTGTAGCATTATGTAATTAAAAGCAATGTTTGATTATGGATTTTGTCATTATTTCGGATCTGAGCTAATATTAAATTGACTGAAATGATACTAAATTAGTGATTTACTTATGTACGAATAATTGCTTCATTTGTAATAATTATTGTACTATTAGTAATTATTGATGGTTAATTATTGCTCATTTTACTGCTAATAACAATTAATTAATTAATTTCGCTTTCCAAAATATTCATATGTGCTAATATCATAGTGTATTAAAATTTTTTTTCATTTTCATAATAAAAAATAAATAACAAATGTTTTTTCTAAAACTGAAATTTCTTTAATTTATTAAATAATTAGTGATTGTCCAAATAATGTGCACCTATTACACCGCTTCAAAACACGATTTTTATACTTGTGAAAAGTATGGAACCTTTCGTATATAATCACTTATTGTACTTTGACTTCTTATGATATCATCTCTTTTTATTCTATTAATTATAGTTGATAGCTATTGAAAATTAATATTGCCGTACTCTAAATACGTTTTTAATAAAGATGTTTTATTTTGAAAACAAATTTAAAAGCGGAATTTTCTCAAGACAATGTTGAAACAGCTCCTTAGGAGTGAACTGAATTTATGGAGGATTAAATTTAATTATCTACTTTGTTTAAACTCGACGTAACTTTAAACAAGATAAAATTTCAATAAAGTTTCAGCGTTTTCAGTGTTTGACCTTTCTATTTGAATATCCAACAAGCCTCTTTTACCAGATACACAGTTCTACTTTTGAAAATTGGTTATTTACTATATACCTTTGATAAAAGCCATACACACTACGCACTTTACATAAATCATAGTAAAACTAATTTTCGATAAACAATACTGATATAAAAATAACGTAACATAATACAACACTGCATGAATAAACTTGTATGCGTATGTAGATACTTCTTTCATTTACATTAATTATGTAAATAATCGGTAAATAAATGTGACTTATAACAATTTTCAATTTATCCGAAACTGAAAAGCAGGAAGAGCAAGAACAACAAAGGCAAGCAATCCTCCAATGGCATAAAAGCCGTGTGTTGGTGTAAAAATAACAAAAAGCAAAAAATATTATTGCCGTAGATTTACGTTTATGAAAAACATATTTTAAAACTTAAACTATTATGGGTTTCAATTACATTTTGTAAAAAGCGAAAAAGGGTTTAACTGCGTGCATGTGACAGAGATTAAATGCAATATGGTTGACAAAGGCACTGGAATGCTGGAATGGATTATACCAAAAACTGTCACTCTACCCCAGTGAATGTGACTGTAAAACATAAAATATATTATGATTAAAGTTATTGTAAATTTTAATGTGGAATAATTCAGTAAATATGTGTTTTAATTAACAATTAAAGTAATTAAGGTTTTAAATCTTTTTATTACATCTTTAAAATTATATTTTCTATTCTAATTATGTGTATTAAATCGATGTAAAATTATTCGGTCAATTAAAAGATATAATACATATCTGTGTTTGATTACTTAATAACACATAATCTTATATTAATGTATATTAAACAGTTTTTGCTGTTTAACTTTTAAAAATAATAGGTAATTTAAAAATATTTGTATATGAATTTAATGTATGATTGCGTCAACATGAGTAGATACTTTATTATTTTTCCATTTCCTTAGATATTTTTTATATTATGTATTAAGTCCGATACTTCAAAAAACAATTTTTATGTCATTCATTAAGGAATATTTTAGTTACAAATATTATAAATTCTCAAATGTCTGTTTTTATGTCTTGTTACTCAACTGTAGATAGGTAGATAGGTTATTATTTTTCTACTTGCGTAGATTATTTTCATATTATATATACAATTCCGTAACTGCAAACAACGATTATGTCATTCGTTACGGATTATATCAGTTACAAATATTGTATATTCTTTTTTATATCAAGGTACTTAATTTGATCCATAATTCTATCAAGGTGTTATGTATTATAATAATAACTTTACTTGTAAATTTAATATATACCGTTATAGAGACAAACGTCCATATGCATTTCCTAATTTCATTTCAAACAAATCCACTTCAGAGTACATTGTATTTTCTATACCGTGCACACATTTAAATATACACCTTTATACAGCCAATTTGAGTTAGTTTCTTGCCTTCACTTTTACACAGAAAAAGCTATTAAATTTGTACCTATTCTATTTGTTTTACAAGACAAAGATATATATTTTTCTGTAACAAAACCAAAAGTGTGCTAAAATAATTCGCTTATTTTCGGAAAGAAATATTTAAGCAGTAAAACTCCATAATTGCAGTTACTAATTCATAAAATGCTATGATATTTGGTGCTGAAGCGTAAATAAAAGTTTAATAATATCCAGATAATCGTTTAAAAAATTAATAACTGTATTTAGTTACTTAACATAAACTTTTCTTCATATAGATGTCTGACGACAAGACTACTATTACTTGTGTATCAAAAAAGTTATATTCAGGCAAAAATAATTATTATTAAATTTATTTATCGTTGTGTATAATTAACTTATTTTAAACCCTTACATTTTAACATGCACTAAAACTAATCCAGTTTGACAATATATTTCTTTCTGAGTAAAAATATTTTTTGCTCATTTTTCTATTAATCTCAAATAAAATTATGCTTTCTGCTTTTCCAGTGCGAGATAACCTGCTAACCTCAAGCTTATGACTACAATTTCGCACTACATATAAAGAAAAACCATATTTGCTGTTTATAAAGTATAAATGAGTAGTCCATTTCCAAAACCAGCTTTCCGTCAAAAAAATCGAAATTGAGATAATGGTTGCCATGGTAAACTTTAGTGAATTTGCTACCGTTTTGAAATATTTTCAAGTTGCAAAACCTGCTAAAACAGCAAGAAAATTGGATTTAAAAATTGATTTCATTTCCAAAACCTGTTATTTACACTCAAGCTTCAGTATCAAAACCAGTTATTTATTCATCCATCTTTACTGTTCCAAAGCCTGTTATATATCAATAAATGTAAATGGCGTCAAAGTAAAACATTTCCAAAACCAGCTATGTTGTTCACTCATATGATTAGGCGCATTTCAAAATGAAGTTTTTGCACTCTTATAAAATAATTACTTGAGTTTTACTTATGAAATATTTTACTACCAGTGTTGGCAATACTGCAGAAACAAAATATTTAACGTATTTTTCTACCAGCTGTGCTTTAATTTTGCCGCCAACATCAAGATCTATAACAGCGTTTGTTGTGGTTAAGTTGAAAATTATATTGTTTTCAGTTATTTAGTTTGTTTTTTAAGTTTTATCTAATGGAATCTGAGAATACAGTCTTAGATAATCTACAAAATAGTAGGCCTACTGATATTATGGAAAATTTTCAAACGACTAAACTAGCAAGGAAAAAGAAAAGGTACTCCGACGATTGGCAGAAGAACGTTGCAAAGAAAGCAAGGTTAGTTCTGTAAACATTATATTTATTAGTTGTTTTCTACCGGTAACTAAACTGATTTTTATTTAGGCCTAAAACCCCCGCTTACAATGGTTATGTAAAAAATATCTGCAAACAGGTGAGGTTTCCCAAGAAAACACGAGGAGGTGCCCGCCAAGTTGACAAGTTCCAAAAAAAGGGAAGCTGTAATAGACTTTAGAAAAACATTCCAGCCGATTCAGAATCATTACTCAAGGGGGAAAATTGAAATACGTCAATATCTACCAAGTGAACTATCAGTAAAAAAAAATGTGGGAGATGTATACAGCTAGGGAAAAAGATGAAAATCTTTGTGTTGAATATGAATTTTTTAGGGATGTTTTCAATGAAAATTTTAATATTAGTTTTCATGCCCCGTATAGTGACAAATGCTCTACTTGCACTAGTCTTGAGAATAAGCTGAACTTAGAACGCAACAAAGAAGAACGAGACAATCTAAAGCTGCAACTTCTTGCTCACAAAAGAAGAGCTGATATATTTTTTAAAGCATTGCAAGAAAAGAAAGAAAATGTGTTAATCTTAAGTTATGACTGCCAAAAAAATTTAGTTCTTCCTAAAATACCAGATCAGGAAGCATATTATCGACGCCAGATATATCTGTACAATTTCACAGTTGTTGAAAGAGATTCAAAAGCCAATTTAAATAAGAAAAACACTTTTGCTTATGTATGGTGTGAAAATGAATATGCTAAGGGATCAGTTCAAATTGCTTCTGCCCTGAACCATAGACTATGTTCTACGGACATGAATGGGATCACATCTGTCCATCTCTTTTCCGACGGTTGTGGTAGCCAAAATAAAAATAGCACTATAATATTCATGCTGTTTGACTGGTTATTAAATACAGCTCCACAACACGTCAAAGAAGTCGTTCTCTTGTTTCCCTTTCGTTGGCCATTCGTTTTACTTACCTGACAGGGTTTTCGGAATCCTTGAGCGACAGTTCAAAAGTAATAGTGTTATTGAAAATCCTTATAAATATCTTGAAATGTTCCGGAAAGATACAACAGTTATTCAACTTGGAGAAGACTGTGAGGTTATTGATTGAAAACAGTCCTTCAGATGAAGTTTTGAAGAGGACGACTGACTGGCATTTTCAATTCCAAAAGTCAAAAAAGATTGTTTTTAGAAGAAACAAAAAAGTTGACAACTGTTTTGTTTCGAGGAGAACCTTTTATAATTTTGAAAGTGGGAAGGGCAAAACTCTATGCAGAAGAGGAAAAACTTTGAAGAATATATGATCAGAAAAGGTGAGCAAAGAATTCCTGTAAAATCCGCCAAACTTGATGATGTGAAACGACTTCTAGAACTTAATTTTGGAGAAGAATGGAGCCAAAACGAACTTTTGGGAATACTATTCAAATGTATTTGTTCAGCAAGCCAACTTAAATACCGGTACAAACCTATTGAGCATGAAGATATTGACTTCGATTTAATGGAGGATGAAGATGAAGTGGTTGCATAGAACCTTTTTTACATTGATGTTGTGGACAGTAAAGTGACATTTTCATGATGTTGTTGGTTAAAGTTCTTTTTAATTACTTTTTTTTTTATATTGTCGTTAAGTCTTCACAACCATGGAAGGGCACTATTTAAAAAAAAATCATGAAGTCTTTTGTACTTATTAATAATATGAATAAAATTAAAATTTTTTCACAGGTAATTTATTTATTCAAACCCTTTTTAACTGTTTTTGGAAATTAAAATCATTTTAACTGGTTTTGGAATGTACCAAAAAACAAAATGGCTTCTTGTAACAGTTCCAAAACCATTTATATTCATTATCATTTCCAAAACCAGCTAATATCCAAAACCATATTAATTACTAAAAAACAAAAGTCTTGTGATTATACAGACTTTGTTAAATAAAAAAAGGACATTTTTTCTAAAATTTTTGATGAAAAAATCAAAAAGATATGTTAATTAGTAATGTTTTTATACGTTTTTAATGAATACTGTAAAATTACAAACATTCTAAATACAGGTTTTGGAAATGGCCTACTCAAATTAGCTTTCAGCTCATAAACTCTGAAGTTTATATTTGATTAACACTCTTAGAATGTCACTCCTGATACTGAAATACTCCAAAATTATGTTTTATTTTAAACTTTGTATTTATAATCAAAAACGGCCCACCAGTTAATAAAATATTTTTCCTATTTTGATTCGCCTTTGAGGAATATTTTTGGTTAGTTTTAATATTTATATCTGTATTTTGTAAACATTTATTTGTACCAATTTTTCTGAACAAATTACTATCCTAAGAACCTTAGCTGAAATTTTCCAGTGTTTATCTGGCTTTTTACAAATCTGTGGCGCCATTTTCATGGTAAATCTTTTTGCTAACCTCGTTTCATGGCTGTACTATTTTTTCATGCTACCACCTTCTTCCTGTCTAATTTTTGTACACTTCAAAGTTTTTAGAGAAAAACTGTTGTTCAATAACAACTTCACAGTTTTGTAATAATTTTTTACAGTAAAATAAAGAATAAAATTAAATTTTTCTTAGGAAAAATAAAATAATATAAACTGTTTTAATGTGTGAGAACTATTTTTTTATCTCCTTCGAACATTTTCAATATTTATATATTTCATATTGTTTTTTTTACATCAAAAGCAACACTGTCTATAGTATTTCCGAATAAAATAAAACGTGAAAAACTAATTTATAAACAATCCCAAAGTCATTTCAAATAATTTCTTACATCAAATAAAAAGTGCGTGTAAAAATACCATAAAAAGTATCATTTTCTTCAAACAATGAACATTTTTGCAAAGAAATAGTTAAAAACAATTACAATCAATAGCTTTATATCTATTATAAAACCTAATACTACCAACTGATTTCAACAGTAGACCGTCATCAAACATCAACTCATTTGGCAGCATAACTGGGAATATTAAAAGAAAACAAAATCTCTTTGATATGGAACCATCCAAATATTTATGTTAATAAAAAATAATAATAATGTAACATAAGCTACACCATCAAATGTAAAATTTTACACTGCTTCATGACTTTTACATCCTAACTCAATTAAGGCTTAAAGTAAACAATGCTTCTACATTTACGTGTTTTTACGTAACCTCAAGATTACATTGGCTGTCGGCTATAAGGTATACAATCTATTATAAAGACCTAGGACAAAGTATAAAGCCAGCAACAATCGATACTTGTAAAGATTCGATTACAGCTATATTTTACTTGCAATTTTCAACTGTGCACCATTTTACATATCGTATACGTATGTATCGCCTACCGAGTCGTAGCGACAGATTACGTGCTTTTTGCCGCGTCTTTTATGCACTCTATGTGATTTTTAACCCAATTAAAATTTGCATACATTTGTTTTTTACATTTTGCTAGCTTCTTTGCATGAATTTTTGAAGAGTTTATAGGCCTACTGGATTTTTATATTACTCAGTAAATACCTGAATTAATGTTTTCATTAATAAATTACTCGGGTGTCCTGCTTTTTCCGTTAATTTTATGTGCCATATAGCGTTCTATTTAAATATAATTTTCTGCTAATTGTATTATTATGATTAAATAAGTAAATTTGATAAAAAAAATCACTCACAGTTTGAATTTTTAAAATATTTTTTTGGGGTTTTTTGCGATGTAATACCATATTGACTATGAAATTTACGTTATTTCGTAACTGGCTCATACTACACTTCGTACCGTACACGTGTTTAACGAAGGTTTACATGAGTCCATTAGCTAGCCTCAATCAATGAATGGTACAAGATTGTGGCCGTTCATGTTTTTTGCAACATTTATAAATTTTAATGTTGAGTAATAAAGACCCAAAACATATATTTGATGAAGCTAATAAATATATTCGAAGACATTTCAGGCTAATCCTATTTCTTAAAGGACTCACATGACACAGTGGTTGTTATACTGTGTAACCGTCGTAGAGTAGTTGGGTGAAGTAAGCCGTTCCTTAAGATTTTCAGTTTCAAACGCAAGCAACAGGTAAAAAAAAGTTAATGGTTTTCTTTGAAGAAGTTGTTTTTAAAACACTTAATTCCATATCGAGCAGGCATGTATACTTGAAATGCAAAAAATAATTTAAAAAACCGTAAAAAAATTCAGACCAAGCGAGCGCCAAAACATCGCACAATGTGTTGATATTGACCAACTGTTTAGTGAATGCGAGTATCAGGTGACGAGGCCGGCCTCTCCACTAGAGAGCATGTCAAGTGTATTGACAAGGGGGCATTACCTGTGACAACCTCTCTGCTACTCGTGTTACAATACAATACACTCTCTTGTTTTTTACCGTATATTGAATGCAAGTGTGCCCCGTTGTTTAGAATGTCAACTTGCTACGTGACAAAAATTTATAATACAATATTATCAGTTTAAATAAAAAAATAAGCAATTCTCGCTTTTATGAGTATTACAGGTCATGGTTGGACGATTTAAAAGTCGTTAAAATTCAAAGTTTAGCTTACAGCGGTCTTGTAGCTTACATAAAGTAACACTGATAACAGTTTACTGTTTTGGAGTGCGATTTTAGTATAAAAGTATTTTGTGAAAACAGTGCACTGTAATAATATAAAGATTATAGATGTATAAAACCTTCTTCAATTACAAATGGTCCTTAATTCAGTATAAAAAATTTGCAGTTGCACTTAAGTACTTAAACTAGTACTCTATTACTTAAAGT
>NW_025784489.1:0-25797 GCF_021130785.1 Homalodisca vitripennis
TTACTTGAATGAAAAAGCGTCTACTTCCGGCCATTATAATCTACTTACGTTTAATGTATTTTCACTGCCGTAGTAATATTTACATTATTACTCCATTCAAGAAAGTATTCACATACGTAGGAATGAAATGACTACTTCCGTCAAAAAATTACAACTTCCGTTAATTGAAATGTACTTCCGGTGCTAATAGTTTATTGGGAGTGCCTTGTTTACCTACTTGGTTGATCTTCATGGAATTGCTTTTGATTTTTAATTTAAGTGATGAGACACGTGTACATGACATTTCATTTTTCTAGGACTTCGGAGAGTTTAAAAAACAATATAGTTCTTCTAGGGGCTGCAACATTATTTCAACCGCTATAGATGTTTGATCATTACGAAAATCATTTAGTTTTTCTATTTACGCCACGAAGCATGCGTGTTCCAAATTTCAACTTTCTGAGATAACGGGAAGTTGTAGAATGAGATCAGTGAGCAAGTGAAAGCTTTGCCATGTATATATAGAGAAATTTGCTTTTCTTTAAACTACTAAGTGTATCTTATACATACTGGACAAGTCGTTTCAATGTTTATTTGTTTATATATAATCTAGACTATCGAAAGGAACGAAATTTCGCTTACAAATGATAATTGTTTTTAGTGTCCGATGGGTATAAACTCTAATTAGAACCTAGCCAAGTCAAACAATATCTTCGTCTCTCAGCAAGAATCAGTTGCGCACTGATGACGTACCTTGTTAAGTAGTGCCACTAAGGAATAACAGAACGTACTCTAATCCCAACGTTGCCAATAATCTGAAGAAATATCTGATTGATTCATGTATAGGGAATGATATGTTACTAAATAATTCCCTAATTAAGAAATTAAAGATATGTAATTAGTCAAAATAATAGTATTGTATTTACAGAGAGAAGATGATAACTAACTTTATAATAATGACCAAAACAAAACAGGTGGTCTATATCTTTTACAATACTAAAATAAATTATATTTTTAAATCAGCTGACCAGCTGACACTACATGAGCCCCCTAGGGAGACTGGAAGTCAGGGAGCAAGCCGTAAACGCACATTGCGACCAAATCTGGATAGCGCACTCTGGTGTTGCGTTGTCCGGGTCTGCAAGCAGGTGTACCGATGCTGGGTGCCGGTGTGTGGGCGCTTCTTGGTTGAGGCTGTGGGGAAGGGTCAGGTAGAATGTAAGCCAGGCTTCACTCTGTCAATGCTTACTTTAGAGCTTCTATCTGCGATCTGGATGGTCATAGTTTTGTCGTCACGGCTGAGCACTTTGTGAGGTCCGCTGTAGGGAGGTTGCAGGGCTCGACGCACAGTGTCGTCACGTAAGAAAACATGAGTGCATGTTGATAATTCCTGGAAGACAAATGTCTGAGGTTTGCTGTGAGCTGAGCCAGAGACAGGTTGAAGGCGAGATGTTTGACGTTGCAGCCTGACAACAAGGTCAGAGATGTCTTCACTGCGTCCCAACCCCGGAGGGCTGGCAAGGAGTGATCCAGGTAGACGTAATAAGGGTTCTCCGTATACTAGTTCAGCAGAGGACGTTGTTAAATCTTCTCTGTATACGTTTCGGATACCAAGCAGAACTAGAGGGAGGGCTTGGAGCCAGCTTGATTCCGGGTGACAGATGATTGCCGCTTTTAGATGACGGTGAAAACGTTCGACCATACCATTGGCTTGTGGGTGATAACTGGTGGTCCGTAGACGTTCAATCCCAAATGTAGAGGTGAGACGTTTGAAAAGTCAAGATTCGAATTGACGACCTTGATCCGTTGTGATACGTTCTGGGCATCCAAAACGGGATATCCAACAGTTCACCAAAGCTTCGGCGACTTCCTCAGCAGTGATTTGCTGAAGTGGGTGAACTTCTGGCCATCTGGTAAACCTGTCAATAACGGTCAAACAGTATCGGTTACGGGCCAGCTGGTGGGAGTGGTCCAATTATGTTCTACATGAATGTGACGAAAAACGAGCAGATGGTGGATTGACTGTTCCAAGTGGACTGGTGAACGTGGCGTGAAACTTTGGCACGTTGGCAGAGCTGACAAGTTTGGGCCCAAGTGCGGCAATCTCGCTGAATATTAGGCCAAAACAAAACGTTGAGATATGAGGCGAGCTGAAGGTTTGATGCCGGGATGACTTAAGTTGTGTAGAGAGTCAGAAACCAGTCGTCTGAGAGGAGCAGGTACAAATGGTCGGAGTGAAGGATTAGAAGTGTCACAGAAGAGGTCAACGTTTGAACCAGGGACTGTGATTTCTTGAGCTTCAATGCCTGTGTGTCACGGTTTCAAAAGATCTTGAAGTTCAGTGTCCTCTCGTTGAGACCTGTGAAAGAGTACAGTGGTCGACAGTTGTGATTCCTGAAATGGGCATCGACACGTGAGGAAAGTATCGGCAACGATGTTTGCAGATCCAGATATGTGCTGAATGTCAGTAGTGAATTGGGCAATAAATGATAGTTGGTTGACTTGAAACAGGAGGAAGTTTATCCTTTCTCTGCTGGAAAGCAAATGTCAATGGTTTATGATCAGTGAATATAGTACAAACGTTGAGCTTCTAAAATGTGTCTAAAATGATGTACTGATGAAGTAGACGGCATAGAGTTCACGGTAGTAGGCGGGCCACTCTATTTGTCTTGCAGTAAGCTTTCGAGAAAAGAAAGGCAAGTGGTTGCCATTCATTCTTGACGAGTTGTTGAAGGCATGCCCCAACAGATGAGGTGCTGGCGTCAGTGAAAACCCCGAGTGGAGCGTTTGGGTCAGGGTGATTGAGCAGAGTTGCTTGAGAGAGATTCTCCTTGCAATTGATGAAGGTCTGTTCTAACTCGGTGGTCCAGGTTATCTTCTGATTTTCTTTGAGGCCTGCAAGAGCAGAGTGAAGTGGTGTGCTTGGTGTTGAGATGCCAGAAGGAATGAATCTTCTATAAAAATTAATCATTCCCAGAAAACGACGTAGTCCTTTGGCAGTTTTCGGGCGAGCGAAGTTCTGAAGAGCGGTGATACGATCGGGAAGAGGTTCTAGTACCACTGGTAGATACTTCGTTGCCTAGAAAGGTATAAACTATTGGAAATCCAAGGACACATTTGTTAGCGTTGACAAGGATTCCATAGTCTGTGAGTCTTTGAAAAAGGAGGTGATCTTGATGTTGTTCGGATGTTTGTGAGAAAAATAAGTATGTCATCAATGTATGGGAAACAAAAATCAAGTCCTGAAACCACTTCGTCGATAAATCTCTGAAATGTCTGGTCCAGCATTTCTGAGTCCAAACCCCATGAAGGGAAATTCGAACAAACCGAAAGGTGTTGGTTATGGCTGTCTTAGGGATGTCGTCAGGGTTTACTGGTATTTGGGTGTAAGCTTTTACTAGATCAATGACCGAAAATGTTGTGCACCCACGAAATTTGATGATTGAAGTCATGAATGTGACGTACCGGATAGCTGTCAGGAATGGTTCTAGCGTTTAGAGCACGGTAGTCACCACACGGTCGCCAACCATCAGTCTTCTTTAGGAACTAAGTGCAGAGGAGACGACCAAGGTCCATCAGAGCGTCGGGCAGTCCCTTCTTGGACTATACTATCGAATTCGGCCTTTGGCGATTTTTAAGGCGATCAGGTACAAGACGGCGAGGTCGTCGGCAAGAGATTGGAGGGCCAGGCGTCGTCTTGATGAAGTGTAACGTATTATGCTTCACCTCACGAGGTGTTTCCAGCCGGACGAGTGAGGGTAGGAAACTCAGCAAGCACAGCGTGGAATAGAGAGGACTCGTTGAGGGTCTTCACACTAGGAACAGAGGCATCAGAAAGTTTGACATCTTACTGTTTAATATTAGTTGTTGAGTCAATCAAGGCGTTGATTGCGACAGTCAGGAAGAAGTCCGCAGTGAGCAAGAAAATCAGATCCAATGATGGGCATGGTGACATCAGCGATGATGAATTTCCATGCAAAGATGGCGTCGCAAACCTAGATTTAGACCAAAATTTCTAAAACCGTAGGTGTGAATTTGTGATGAGTTCGCTGCAACCAAGTCGTAGTCCACGCGTTGTGGTCTGTTTTGTAGTAGGTGACGTGGGTTAGCAGCAGAGATCAGAAACCAGTGTCTATGAGCGAAATTTAGTACCAGTAACCCGGTCACTGATGAGAAGGCGTCGATCCTCCAGTTGAGCAGCCAGTAGACGCCATTATTGACTGCTGTTGGAGTTTAAAGAAAATTTACATGGCTTGATACATTTATTAGCTTTTTTACCATATTTAAAATGATACCAACATATATCGGAGGAGCTAGATAATGATTTAGAACCATCCTGGCCGTGTAAGTCTGAGCGAGATCCAGGATGATGAGCTGAGAGTGCTGTCTCGATCTGAGAAAATCCTATCCGTCAATTCCTTTATGACCAAGGTGAGTTCTGAGTCAATATTTACAGTTTTACGGTTGAGAGAACACACTGTAGATGGCAAAGTAAATACACTTACATTCGGAGTTGCGGTGCTTTGAACTGTACTCAAAAGGGATTGATGGGCTTACCTCAAATATCTTGTCAGCAACATGAGCTAGTTGCTCTTAGTGACTGTTCTTGAGGTTGTGCCTGCAGTATTGCTTGGACTTGGCATGGTAGGCGAAGTGATCCATAGTTGACGAATGTTGAAAATGTGTGACGCAAATGGTGTAATCGATTGAATATGTTCTGACTACAGATGAATATCTCTACAAACGTTTTATCCAATAGCAATTACGTAGCCGGCGAGGGAGTTCAAGGAATCTGAACTCCTCCCCCGAATTTTCACTTTTCTCAATTACTTTTTAAATAAACGAATATTATTATTTAAATAATTCAGTATCACTGACATGTACTGCTGAAAGATCGTTCTCAACAAAGAATCGGGACAAGAACGTTTTAAGAAACAAAATGGGACATTATTCCCTATCCACCTTGGGAAAATGTCAGTTGCCCTGGACCCCTCCCCACAATTTTTTCTTGGCTACTTTCTTCCTAATAATAATGTAAGGACCACTCCTCAGGCCTCTGATGCCTAAAAATATGATTACAAACTATCAGAGATAAAGGTCAGCTTTCTACATATATCAACTTAAACAAGAAGGTTGTTCATATGGTTTAACAACTATGTTACTATTTAACTGATCGTCTCTAATATTAATGCTTATGGGCATTAGGTAAGGAATGTTTCAAATGTTCTTAGTTCTAAAAACTAAAACTGTCTTAGGTATATTTTTTATTTAATATAGAGCCAGCTAAAATAACAAGAATATTGGTAATATCCAGCTTTTAAGACTGTAAAATTTAAATTTGAGCCTTCATATAAAATACATAACTTTTGCAGTACCAAAAACGTGCTAACAGTATCTTCAATGTGATTCCAATTATGAAACAAGGTGCTTGTAATAAGATTTCAGATACTTCTACTAATGTGTACTGTGCGTTTGGGATCATCCGCAAACTATAAGGTTGTACTAGTTTATAAAAATGTTAAAGAAAAAGCTTTTCCACCTTTGAGAGGAAAAATCACTCACTCGCAAACATTGTCCTCCTCCCTGAACAGTCAAACTTAATCAATATTAGCCCCACTACACGTGAAGATATTCACCTGTATAAATTATTTTTACGTTCACGCAGATAAAATTGGAGTAAGTTTCGCACACAAATAGCAAGTTGTCAATTTCTTACCAATACTGAAATATGCACAGTGTACTAGATCTACCACTAATATATTTTTTGATTGTTTGGTAAAGTACTGTTTATGTTAGTTTCGTCATTGGACCGCTGCTAGATCATGTGCTTTGTTATTAACCCTCAGGGGCGGTCTTACTTTCGAGGCTGTACGGGTAGTGGCGACCCCGAGGTACCCTAGCTAACGCTCCAGATCCCTTCTCTTCTTGTTCTGGAGGCCTATGGCTGGCACACTTTTCTATGTGTCAGCCTATCTTTCATCTTTCACTCTCTTCTATCTGAGGTAAACTTCCTCAACCCTTCGATTTAGTTTTCCTTTCATTTCTCCCACTAGGGGCCAAGCCACTGGGGGTGGAACAGCATAGGCCAGAGGCTGAATGGCTGGTGGCAAAACCAGTCGGACTATGCGGACTCTGAATAACCGGCGACTCTCCAGTTTTTCAAGCAGCTTACCCAGGCATGCGGGGCTCTGTCTGGGTCGATCGACCTTCCATTCCCTAGCTTACTCGTGGGAACAAACATGAGGAAAAACAATAAAAACCAAAACCAACCAACCCTTTGAAACGGTTCCTAAAGCTGTTTCTAACCTACCTCTTCCTGCTGAGGTAGCTGCTGAAGCTACCTCGCAAACACTCTCACCTGGCAATACGACTCAAGAGGTTGTTATGCCAACATCCCCTACCATCTCCTCAACAAAGTGCCTCAGGAACACAGGAGGTTTCCAATGCAAACTGAAGCTCCCATACATGGCAAGGCTTTATCCCGAGGATGGTAGTACAAGCGCTGAGGAAGCAAAAGCCTTTCAAGACATGGAAGATCAGCTCCTCAACAGCCCAGGCCACTCCCATTGTCTACAGGTAACGCTGGATGATGCCACAGAGCAACTTTGCAACCTTAGAATGAAGAGGCCTTATCTCACCACAGCTCAAAAGAGAGAAGCACTCAAGGCTAAACTTTTTGAAAAAGGGTGAAGCTTTTGACCCTTCCAAGTGGAGGAGGGGGAAAAAGAAGAAGAAGAACAAAGAACGGCAGGCGGTCTCAACTCCGGGCCCAACTGCGGGTACCAAGGCATGGGAGAGGTCGGCCACACGCCCCAGAGGCACCTTGGCCGCCCCACCCTCTGCTGAGGGGCCCGCAAAGAAGGCTAGGAGGGGAAACCCAAAAGCCGGAAGCCCACGATCCTGAGGCCTCTGGTAGCACATCCAGACATTTACATTTTGTCGCAGCGATCAAAATGGCCATAGCCCTCGATGGCTACCCTGATGCGAAGCTTAGGGAAGAGCAAGGAGAAGCCATCGAGGATGCAATTATGGAGGGAAATCCAATCCCTGGAGGATGGTTCCGTTTCCATCGTTTTGCGGGCACCTACATAGAGAAGGGCGTTTTAATTGCTTCCTGCATTAACGAGCACACCAAACGTTGGCTGGAAGAAGTAATCCAAAGAATAAAACCTCTGGGAGACGACATCTCTCTGAGAGTGGGTCTGCGTAAGTACATTTTGAGGTCCACAAGGGTGTTTTTCAGAACTCACCCGAAGCTTCTGAAGAAGACACCTGAAAAAGTACTTGAAATGTTTGAAAAGCAGAATCCCAACCTAAATGTTAACGAGTGGGGAAAATCCTTCTATCCAAGCCAGATCCGAAAGGTTACGGATTCGTCTGTTTCCTGGACGAGGTCTGCTACAAGGCTGTGAAGGTTTCCCAACTGTAGAGCCAACCTAGGACTCTGGCAGGTCTCAATTGTCTCCTCGACAGTCAAGGACAATGCTACGAGTCCTACAAAATCAACCTACAGCACAGTAGGGCTGCTTCGGCAGCCTTCTGCCAGTTTCTTCCTCCAGGAAGGATTTGATCTGGCATTAATTCAAGAACCATGGCTTCACCAAGGGAGAGTGGGGGGCCTAAATGAAACCAAAGGTAAGTTAATTTACTGTACCTCTCTAAGGAATGTCAGGACCTGCATCCTGTTGAAGAGAGGCTTGGATTTTCTAACCCTCAACGAATTCTGCTCCAGAGATCTCACTGTGGGCACACTGGACCTGGAAGAATGGAGGCATAGTACAGAGCACAATTGTAGGCTCCGTATACTTGCCATATGATGCCAGGGAACTCCCTCCATCAAGAGACCTAGAGCTCCTGGTGGAAGAAGCACAAGCCAGACATCAAACAACTACTTTTAGGTTGTGACGCCAACGCCCATCACTCTGCTGGATGGGGCAGCACCACCACACTAACCCCAGAGGTGAGGCACTTTTACAATTTCTTCTAAGTAGGGATCTATTTATATGTAATAATGGTAACCGCCCTACGTTCGTAACACGAATTAGACAGGAAGTTATTGATATAACAATCTGCACACAAGGTATACTTGGAATGGTTTGGTAATTGGCACGTAAGCGAAGAGGCCTCATTATCAGATCACAGGTATATCCGCTTCAACTTGCAAGATGAAGCTGCAGAGGTCCTCTATCGCAATCCCAGGAGGACTGACTGGTTAGGATATAAGTCTGACCTTCAGTCACAGTTGGGATCGGTAGGGCAGAAGGGTGCGCGATGCTTCACAGACATAGATCAGATAGCTTCTGACCTGCAGAATGCTATAATCAATAGCTTCCACGACAATTGTCCATTGCGACGGGGGAAGTTAGAGTTGAACCAGTGGTGGACTGCGGACCTCGCTCGCAAAAAGGGCTAATGTTAGGGGAAGCTGCACAATCAATGCAAAAGGAGCCGTATCTGGGAGTCCTATCATAGAGCTCTAACAGAATACAGCCTAGCAATCAAAAAGGCCAAAACAAAGTTCCTGGAGGCAGTTTACACAGAAGGTAAATGAAATTAAGCGCGGCAGCTAGACTGCCAACGTTTACTAGCCTCAGGTACGGAGCCTCAGGTCCAACCGGTCACTTGGGAGGTCAATACACTTCCGGGTCTAGTGACAGCCTCAAAACTTCTCCTTGAGACTCACTTCCCTGATTTCATCTTTGAGAATGATGACACTGGAACGTCTGGTAACCATGAGGCAGGCTTATGGCCAGAGCTTTATCGTGGTAGCTGGGCCATTGCCAGAAGGATTGTCACTCTCTTCTAAAGCCAAATGGGGCCAATTTCTAAATTTGCCCCTTTCAAATTTTGCAGGAGGGGATGGAATCTTTCCGGCCCTGCTTCAACAAGGGCCGCGAAGAATCTCCTCACCCTTCTATGTGAACTATTCAGGGCGAGCCTAGCTTACGGGTACATACCACAAGTCTGACGTCTCAACAGGGTGGTCTTTATCCCTAAAAAAGGGGAGAGCGGACTATTCTGTGTCCCTAAATCTTTTCGTCCCATCAGTTTATCTTCGTTTCTCCTGAAAACATTAGAAAGACTGGTGGAGAGGCACCTGAGAAAGGGAGTTCTCTCAGACACTCCCCTTCATCGCAACCAACATGCATACCAGCAAGGCAAAATCCTGTGAATCAGCACTGCACCAACTACTCAGTAGGATTGAGGACAGCCTGTCCGCCAAGGAATTGGCCATTGTGCACCTTCATGGACATTGAAGGAGCTTTTGACAATGTTAAATTCACTGCGATGGTAAGTGGAGCACAGCGACGTGGCCTCGAGCCAGCTCTGTGCCGGTGGCTTATGGCCATGCTGTGCTCCAGACGGATCAGGTCCGATCTCAATGAAGAATCGCTTGTGATCGCACCCACAAGGGGATGCCCTCAAGGATGCATCATGTCACCTCTACTGTGGAATCTAGTAGTAGATGGTCTACTTGAGGACCTTACTAACAATGGAATCTATGTCCAAGGATATGCAGACGACATAGTCCTTATGGTACACGGAAAATATACAAATGTTGTTGCTGATATCATGAATATCAACCTTCAACTTGTACACAACTGGTGTCTTAGAGAGGGACTGAAAGTAAATCCCTCTAAGACAGTAGTTGTACCATTCACTAGGAAAAAGAACCTAGAGTCTCTTTTCCATGCTGAAACTCGCATCCACACAGCTTGAGTGGTCAAAGACAGTCAAATATTTTAGACTGACTCTAGACCATAAGCTTACGTGGAATGACCATCTTAAACAAATATCCTGCACAAAGCAAAGTGGGCGCTTATGACGTCCAGGAGACTTGCAGGAATCTCATGGGGCATAAAACCCTATATAGCACTATGGCTTTACAAAGCAGTTGTAAGGCCCCAAATCACTTATGGTTCATTAGTCTGGTGGACAAAGGTGAATCAGGTAACTGCTAAAGCCAAGCTTGAAAGCTTACAAAGGCTTGGCACAATCTTTGCAACCGGAGCATTTAGGAGCAGTCCTTCAGCGACCCTCGAGGTGGCTTTAGGACTTCCGCCTCTTAATGTCTACATAAAAGCTGAAGCACGCAAGTCAGCTTATCGGCTGATGGTTGCTGAATTGTGGAGGAATAGCACGTCTAGAACGGGCCACGTAACCATCACCGAAGATGTAAATCCAAACGCTATTCTCGAAATGGTCTCAGACATAATGAGAACGGAGTTCGTATTCAATAAGCCATTCTCTGTTGACTTCTACTCCAGAGATGAGTGGAAATCGTTAAGATAAACATCCCTACAATAAGGAAAGAGCTTTGTCTGGTACACGGATGGCTCGCTGCTTATTAAGGGCAGAAACCGGATATGGAGTTGTTCAGTCAATCCCCTAGAACTGCCCTTTGCGGGCTGTTTGGGACGGAATTGCTCCATATTTCAAGCCGAAATCTATGGTATCCTGGCCTGTGCCAACCTAGGCCTCTCCAGAGGGTACCAAGGAAAGAACATCTACATAATGTCCAGATAGTCAGGCAGCTCTTAAAAGCTCTTGACTCCAACAGCAATTTCATCCAAGCTTGTGTGGGAGTGCTTCGGACACTCTCTGCAAGCTTGGATCACGCAACTTTGTACGTCCTTGGTTGGGTACCGGGCCATACAGGCATAGGTGGCAACGAATGCGCTGACGAGCTTGCCAAAAGCGGAGCAAGCATGCCATACACTGGTCCAGAACCGAGTTGTGGTATAAGCAAGTCAGCTGCTTACCAAAGTATAAACAAATGGTCCAAGAAGACACACCGCTTGCGCGCGGTGGCAGAGTCACCAAGGACAAGCACTCGGCAAAAGACTGCTTACTGACTCTAGCTCCGGCTTCATCAGATGGCTGATGGGGCTGGGCAGGGATCAGGTTAAGCAAGTGATTGCCTTGATCACTGGACACGGCCACTTCAGGAAGCACCTAAAACACTCTAGGTTTACGAAATGAGGACTTGGAGTGCAGACTCTGCAATAAGTCTGAAGAGACTGCAAAAACACGTAATACTGGACTGTGAGAGACTGGGAGCAAGGAGAAGGGCTCTTTTCAGTGATAAACAACCAGGCGACGAACCAGATGCTAGTATCGGAGAAAAGCTTCTTAGCCTAATTAAGGGCACAAAGATAGGCTTACCCCTCTAACATCAAAGGGGCACACAATAAGCTCAGGTTGACGTGTGAGGATATCTGAATCCACCCCAATATCCCAACGCAAAAAACCCTCAACATATAGTTAATTACTTATTACCTTTGTACTGAATAGGTCCATGTTAGATATGAAATGAAGTTTAAAACAGCACTGACAAAACAGAAACTAGAACACGTATTGTTTGAATCTCCAAAATTCAAACAATATAGCTTTTTCAGTAGAAGTAGAGTAATGTCTTTTTTTTACCAGGCGATGTTTAGAAAGCCCTATCTAACACTTAACCTACGGAGCGTGCGGACTGCTTGCAAGGACAGAATCAATTATTGTGAGTGTAAATGAAATTCCAAAAATTTCTTAAAATATGACAGTTTCCACGGAAATAAAAATGCAATCATATAATAGCTTTCCGGCACAATCGAAAGAAATTGGTTAGATTTTGTGACAAAATCAAATATTATTATATATTTAATATTAATATTAAATATAGTTATAATAAAAAAATAATATATTAATATTATTAATTATTTTCATGGGATAAAAAACTAGTAACAAACAAGTTTAATAACATGTTTTAAACATTCAAAACTCCTAAATGATGCAGTCATCATGATTAAAACAATTTTAACGGCTGTCATATCGAAATGAAAAACGCGTATCAAAGTAGGCCAATGAATTTACATTAGTTTAAAATATTTTTAAGATACATTTTTCCAACCAAGTGTCAACTCAATTTTTTTGGGTCAGTCATCGTTTCTTCAAGCCGCGTTATATAGCATCATTAATTAAGGTACATAGAATTTTGAACGGATGGTGATTTTTGTGCTCGTGCGGTCATGAAATGTTACCATCATGAAAAGTGCTACCATCAGAACAATTGCAAAGGCTGACTTTTATTTGTTTTGAATCTACCTAAATAACTATACTAATAACTTTGTAAATTTTAAATCTCAAACATACTTAAAATAAATAATGTTAATCATAAAAATATATGGCGGTTAATAGCTGTTAACTATCAATAAAAAAATTTAACTGTTAACAAATCTAAATCTGTACAACTTAACACTTAGTCATATTTTTATACGATTCAAGAGATTTTAAAGTAATTTATTGTTATTGTTATAATTTATTTTATAGGGCCTACCCACCTAATACTTTAGTTTTATACTATTTAATTTCTTTCATGTGGGATTTAAATTGGAAATACATGTAACTTGTTACTTTCATTAAGAAATATAGGTTTCTAGTTACACAGTATGAAATTTTTATCATTTAAAAACACTCTCTTTAACCATCAAATAGATCAGCAAGAATTAGAGAGTTCATTGCAACAATGAACCAAGTTTATGTTTGTAAATTATGAGAAAAAAGCACTTCTAGAAAATGTTCATATTTTCGTGAAGTGAGGGTGTTGTAGAATCAAAAAACTCACCTTCGGCTCGGGGGGGGACTAGTCCCCCAGTCACCAGGGATGAGTGGTTCCAACTTCGAAGTTAAGAGAAATTGGTTATTTGAATTAGGAGATAATTGTTCTAAAGTTCATGTTCGCAGTTTTATCCTTTCTCGTTAGTCGTGAAAAGGATAAAACTTAACTAAAGCTCAGCCAAATAACGTGTGATATAAAAATAACCAATGCATTTCGTTAGAAACAATGAACTTGTGCTCGAGACCAATCCAATCGGACGAAAGTTAGCAGTATAACAAAGTAAGAGACTAACTTTAACTATAAAATGAACAAGAATTTAAAAGGTTTTGAATTTGAGGGTATTTTCGGGACGACAAATAGAGATTTGAGGAAGTAACAAAGACACTTTTTAAAGATATCTTAATTTGCAATAATGATATTACGTTAGATTTGATTTCCAACCACTATATCGGTCACAATTGGCCTTTGAATACAAACACATGAAATTTTGCCTAGATCTAACTAAGGTTTTTTGACTTAAAACACGTTTTGTAGCATAACAGTTAGAGTTACGAGAAAAAGTGACTGAATCTTTCTTGTCGGAAATGTTAATTCTGACGATTTTGCTTTCGGATTTGAGCTACGACTTCTGGTTTGAGATACGACCAACGGTCGGCGGCCGCTATCGAGTCCAGAATAAAGATTCTCACGTGAAAATGTTTGAATTTAAACGAGCAAAAGGTTAAATGACCTTTTTTGTTGATCATGTAATTTTTATACTTATTACAAAATCTTGATTTAGGCTACAATAGGCGGTTCTGCTGAAATCGAGCCCAGAAACCAAATTATCACTTAAAAATTACAAAAATACTTCTTTTAAACGCAATTGAGGATGGGCCAAAAAGGTTACTTGACCTTTTTTGTAGATCTTGACATTTCCTAATTCCAATTGAAAATTTATTTTGAACTAACGACCAACGGTTTGGCCACTATCGGGCCCAAGAACTAAATTCTCGCGTCAAAAGTTACAAAAAATGTACATATAATTGCGTTTTGCGGCCAAACCAATGGAGATTGAGTAAAAGTCACTAGGTTCCTTTTTGTAGTTTCACTTTATTTCCGAATAACAATTTTACGTCAGATACCAGCTTGCTTTAAAGGTTTGAGGGGTTTAAAAGTAAAACATTTCTGAGGTTAAGACTCTTCCTGGAGGTTTCACGGTAAAAGCTACGTGCTTATCAAATTTCAAGTTTCTAACACTTCTAGAAGTGTATTAGAGTTTGTATACCTTATGAGTCAGTAAGTGAATTACACATGCAGCTGTATAGGATATGGGAAATGTATTGTATATTAGACTCACTTAACTCCGAAATATTATGATTATTTCACGCTATTTTTGCTTTGTTTAGCCCTAGATCTATATCTACCTTATTTCAAGCCAAAATTCACTAGAACATATTTAAAAAATACATTTTAAATTACCAGTCAGAATCTAAACTCACCAGTTCCATGGCGTTTAGAAAGATTAGATTTAACTTGTTCAGTTAATGAGGGATGTTGGTTATTTATCGATACTGTGGCCAATCAGAATACAGCACTGAATCAACAACAGGTTTAGTTAGTTTTGGTTATGTTTTTATGCTATATTTTGTAGTCTGTTTTACAAATTGTTTATTGTGCTTAAAATTGTATTTATTTTTATTGGAATATGGAGTTGTTAATTTCTCCAGTTAATCCAGGTAATTGTATGCAATACAAAATCCTAAGGAGGTACAAAATAATCTCAAAAGTGGAGGCCCTACAGATTTTTTGGCAAAGACTGCAATGTCTTTGGTTTCAAAACATTGTGTTAATAGCACATTCAAGCCTAACAATCAATGGCATTTTAAAATTTCTAGATGTAAGAGGGTTTTATGTAAAAAATATTACCTAAAACATAAAAATCCCAAGAAACCGTTTGGTTACCCAAAAAAACTTACAGACACACATCTCCAGAGCACATACTAGAAACAAACATTTTTAGCAATAAAAAATGTTATGAGAAAGCTGTTAGTTAAACATTATGGAGAAAATTGGTATAATCTAGAAGATTAATGAAAATCTACCTTTGTTTTTGATAGTGATCTATCTGGTAAAGACTAAATACTAAATAACGGAACAACATTTTAAATTAGGTGCAAAACTAATATCTAGGTGTAGTTTAAAATAAACTACAATTAAATTTTACTTATTCAATGAAAACGAAAATTAATATCTAGTAATTAAACAATATTACATTATAAGGATCAAAACTCTCTAATTCCAAATCGTTAGAGGTCAAAACTAACTAACTCCAGGTGTGTGAGTCTCAAAACTCTCTAACTCCAAATTTATTTTCTAATTTACAAGGACACTGTGTGAGTTTTGCTAATATATGTTGTAACAAAAAGCTTATATGATTATTTCAAATTGACAAGTCATTGCTTTTATTCCAAACCATCCATAAACAACCAAAACAGTTGTTCTGCCAAAATTGTTATTTTTGGAGTAAGTGAGTTTGGGTTCTACGCCCCTCAAGTAACTTTAAACTGAAATTATTTATATATGGACATGTTGTATTTTCCTTAACTTAAATTGTGATAACTGAAAAAAGTTATATTTTTTACAAACTAAGCCTGTGGTAACTTACCATAAGGTTATATGTAGGACTTGGATCATTATTGCTCCAAAATTCAGACTTGGCTTAATGTTCTACTGAATGTTTTAAACTTCTGTCTCTTTATTATATACCCGATAGTCTGATAAGATAATACTGACAGCAATTATTTTTTTAATTTCATATTTTATTGTTAGAAAATACAAATTATATCTAGTTTTAGAACACGTTTTTACATGAGTATGTAAACACTCTCAATAATAATTATTCGGACTTAATTTCCAGCCTTTATATACTTTTTAATAATTTAGTCCATTTATTCAGTCCTCGAAAATAAATTTCATAGTTTTCACCTCTTTCTTCATTATTTTTAGAACGGTTAGACCATGTTCCAACAACCAAAGATAGGTTTCTGAAGTTTTGATGTTGGGTATGCATTTACTGGACCGCTGACAGCATGTCGTTTTTTTCTTAGCAAGAGAGACAGCTCTGCGAGTAGGGTAGAGAAGTATAGGTCTCACTTTTAAAAGGGGTTTCCACTTAGGCCTTCGTTGGACCTAGCATTTTTTTCTTTTTTCCTCATCGCTGTTTCATATTCAGAGTCCTAAAAAAGTTCGTCCTCATTGAGGGTATGTTTAAACAGGTTTTGAAATGGTTTAGCTTTCTGAAGCCGTAGGTTTACGAAAATTAAAGCCAGTTGTTGGCTTCCCCATCGGTAGCCTTCTTCGTATTATTGACAACCCCATCTAATGCTTTGGTACTAAAAAAAACTCGTCTCTCTTCATAAGGTACCTTGAACTGCGCCTCCTTGCGTTTTGCAGTTTTGATTGTTTATTCAGTCTTCTGGAACAACGATTTAGTAGTTTTTCTAGTTAGCTCTTTCCATCATACAGAAATCCGTATCATTAGAACGGAACGGCCTAGAATAATGTATTTTTAATCAGTAGTTTCACTATTTGTTCCTGCACAAGCCTTAACACGTCTAATGGCAATCTTTATATTACGGTTTTGTCCACTACAACTGTCTGAAAATAGCACATGTTTATAGTCTTTCGCATATTGTTTGTTAGGCAGCTAGAAACGTCTTCTGTCCCTCCTTTTCCTTCGATTTCATCACATACATACAAGTGGCCCACTATAATTACACTCTTATTTATACATTCGTATATTAATATTTTTATTGTTATGATTATTATCGTTATCATATTATTTTTTATATTGTACGGTATATAATTACTGTGTTATTGTTATTTCATGTGTATTAGTATTTAGTGGATATCTTAAGGCATATGTATTTCATACTAATTGAGGTTTGCTGTAATTTTTTTATTATGTTTCAGGTTTATTATATTAAGTATATTTAAATGATAAATAGTATTGCCGTTAGAGTAAATAAATAAATGTAACAACGTACACTCGTAATTAGTATGTAAGAGAAATGTAATTTAATTTTTGTTATTTTCAAGATCATTTTGTAATGATGAAATGGATATATATATATATATATATATATATATATATATATATATATATATATATATATATAAAACCTATAGCAGTGTATATACTATAGTAGTAGTTATTGTAGTGTGTATTTTTCTATCTCGGTTTTATCTGGTGTTGGTCTTTGAATGTAAGTGTTTGTCGTCAGCTGCCTCTTTGTACTAGTGATGCGCGATTGCGAGAGGTTAATACAATCGAAATGTTCCTTCTCGAGAGGTTCTGCTTAACGATTGTTTCGATTGCTTAGCGAGAGGTCTTTACAATCGAAAGGTTTCTCTCGATTGTTGCATTCGTTAAGCCAATTTGTTATTTGTTTACTTTTCACGAGCCTGTCTCAACCTGTTTTTCATACTTCCGTTCCATAATATATTGGTTTGCACCACTCTCCTCTCCATTCCAGACATTCCAGTAGTTTACTTTATAGTGTTTAGTCAAAATGTAAATTATAATTCTTCAAGCATTAAGATTGAGTATATTATCTTAAATTATAATAAATAGCTTATCTTGGTTATTAATTTAAAATATTAAATGTTTTTATTTTGTACAATGTTATTTTTTGAATGTTTTACTGTTCATACGTCATTATTGTAACGTGAATAAGCGTTTAATGTAGTATAATGTTAAATGTAGCTACTAATATAGTAATTCATTAAAACAACTCGGAATTCAAGTCAGTAAAAAAAGTAACTAAATTAATTTATATTTCAGTTAAATCCTTCTGTCGATCGGCAAACATATCTCACTTAGAATTTCGATTCCCTAATAAAAGAATAGAATAGATCGTACACGTAAACGAAACAATCGCTAGAAACCTCTCGGTAGGAACCTTTCGTCAAGCGTTTATGGTGTATCGCAAAAACAAAGTTATGGATGATGGAATCAAACATTTCGTTTTCATCATTTCGTCAAACACTTCGATTGCCCGGTACGAGAAGAGATGTTGTGTCGCAATGAAACAATCGCTAGGAACATCTTGGCAAAAACCTCTCGGTAAGAACCTCTCGTTAAGGGAATCACAATCGAAATGTCTCGAGAGGTCCAAACAATCGAAACGTTTCGATTGTAACATCTCGTAATCGCGCATCACTACTTTGTACTGAACTAAACATGGAAAGTAGGCCTAGTTATTGAGAGAACTGAGAAGGGAGAGAAGTTTGTTTTGTTTAGTACACTGATTGAGTTGTCATAAGTTATTGTAATGTTTAAGCTTGTGTGATAGACATTTTGTTTCAGTGAATTTGTTTCGTTTCTAAACCTACAATTCAAGCTGGAAGCTATTTGAGAATACTGATATAACTCAAAATACAACATGATGATGATGAATCCAAATCCTTTGCCTGCAGTTCCTGCTGGAATTCAAAGCACTGCTGGAGCTGTTCCAGTGAAAAATGACAAAGGTAAATTTAAACAGGTGGAAAGAATATGTAGCATTGGTGTACAAGTTCTAATATAAGACATCTTAAAAAATTATCTGCCCAGTTTTTCAAGAAGAGGGTTAGCCTATTGGATTATGTAGTCTAGCCTACACCTGTGTAATGCATAATGAATCTCATTTAACCATAATATAATATTAGCAATATTACACAAGTTCTACTTAAGCTAGGTCAATAATTTTGTTTTGCTTTTAGATATAAATCCCATCTATGAAAACGTAAATGGAAAATAATACTGAAATGAGCGGAATTTTTACCCAAATTAAGGCCGCTTTTTAATTACGAGCTACAAATTAATAGTTGTTATTGGGGTTGAGACGAGGTGCCTCCAGCCAGTCCGCACTAATGTCAATGAAAGACAAACATCCCTTGAGATTAGTACCTGTCAGTAAAAATATCAAAAGTCCCTAGAAGGACTGATCAGAAATATAAATTGAAAAAGTAATACAAAGAAATGTATGTAAAGTGTAAAAAAACTTAAAAAAATCATGCATAAATCCATTATTAATATATAAATGGACATTAATAGAGAACACTTACTATTTAAAGGAATTAATCTCATTTCGGTTACTCTTAACACGCCCAACAAAACACTCCGACACACAATTCATTACGATTCGTCAAACTAGCACTCACTTGATTCTGAACTACAGTACACAATATTTTCTTAAAGTACTGGACCACAGCTCCGGAGCACTCCAGATAACCGATTCGCTATCAGTCCCAGCTGCAGATAACATTATACACAGATATCAAAACACACAAACAGAACTTTAAAATATTAAAAACAACTATTTATGGATATACCCCCTAAAACCATATTATATTTTTATTCTGGAGAATTAGCAGAATACGTTAATAACAACTTTATCACATGATTAGGTTTTTTATTTTGAATTTTTTCAATTCTTCCAAAATCAGTTTTTGTGAAAACCAAAAAATATGCTCCTTTCAATTTTTTTCAAAAAATATATTTTATCCACACTATAACTGACTACACTCATGCCAAATTTCAGAATGAGAATGTAAATGGGTTTCTGATTGCAGAACACAGTAAACTTACTTAACGTACTTAGCAAATGGCTGCTCACATCACACAAACCGGTGTGCGTTCCAGTAACAAATGTTTTTTTATTGCTTTGCACACAATTTAGTAGTAGGCATTACATGTTTCTGACCATTCTGGTTCAAGTGAATTATATTTCCGACACCAATTTTTGAGTTAAATGCCTTGTTGCCACAATCAAGAAAATATGTCAAAAAGTTTATAGTTATGGCCATTTAGATTTACTTCGTTCTTAGTATGTTTCGTTCCATAGTTGATTTTTTGTGTTGTTTCCAGATCAACAAAATATGTAACACAGATCAGAGAAACCTACTTCAGTCAAAAGAACTAAAATGGGTTTAAGATCAGTTTTCAAATTTATAGTCAAAGTGTTTAATATATTTTAGAAACATTTAGAGCTGGAATTGGTACATTAATTCCAAAGAACAGTTTAGTGAAATTTCATCTATCATAGTTCTTGTTGATTTGCTTGAAAGGGTGTCTTCAGAGCCATTTCCTGACCTTATGTTTTATGACATTTTATAAGATATATTAGTACTTACTTAATCACTAAAATCTAAAACGGCATTAAAATTTTGGGTTACTTATTAGGAAATTTACTCACTATAAATGTAAACAAATTGAAATTAATAAACAATGTTACACAGAACAGTTAATTACATTTGACAGGCTCATTCACATTAATACTACACAACTTTAGAGATCACAATGGGATTTTTTCACTACTTCAAAGATCAGTGGGGCTTATCCCGGATGAATATTCAAAATAAGCATAGGCCCTATAAAAGAAACAAAGATACTTTCGCATTTATAATATTATTAGGATAGGATACAGGTTTTTAGTATCAGATTTTTTTTGTTAGGCCTTCAAGAGCAGTAGCCTTTTCCACTTCTATGAGTCTAAAATAATATGTAGGCATACAAAAGCTTAAATAAAGTTGATTTTTTGTGTAGAAGAAATAATAAAAATTTTTAGTCATGCCTTAATTTAAGTCAGGCCACCACTGAGTGGGAGTGTGTGGGTGTGTTGCACATATGTGTGCTTGTGTGTATGTATTGAAGTTCTACATGTAAACCCTCCCAGGTTATTAATAGTAGTGCTAAGGATTTTTCCTTGATATGCACATAAAATCTTTTTCAAGGCAGGAATGGGGGGATATATGATAATATCATTGTGAATGGACAACTCCAATAATCTATTAATCCATAATTTGTTTACAGGTGAATTGTCTATGCAGAAAGTAAAAGTCCATCGTTATGTTATCCGGTAAACGGCCAGAGTATGCCCCAGTCTCCAGCAGTGAGGAAGAATCAGAGGAAGAAGATTTTGTTGAAAAGAGAGTAATTGCAGCATCTGCAGGAATTACTACAGCAACTACTAGGAGTAAACCTCTGAGTGAAGATGAAGAAGATGATGACGAAACCCATGTTGATGATCCTCGACTCTTCGACGACTTAAGGGTAGACGATTTGAAGACAGCCGAGTTTGAAAGTGATGAAGAAACAAAAATTGAAAGACACAGGTTGGTTTTTAGATCTTAATATTAGGAAATATATGATTCCAGATTTAATTTAGGTCATTAAAATAAATATACATATGCAGTTTGTTTGTAAACATAATCTCTCAAATATAGCATATATGCTACATTACAGAATCATAAATACCTGCTTTGACACAGGATAATAAACAAATAAATGAATACAAAACTTTGCAAATTTAACAGTGATTTGTTTTTGGTGGAGCAACCGAGTAATGTCGCTGTGGTGGGGAGAGTTGGAATAAAAATAGTACAACCCGGAGTCAAATCTGTGACAGCATCAGATTCAAGACGCTGCACTTAGAGGAAGATGAACTGGAGTTAAAATCAACATTCAAATTGGAATTAACCTCAACATAGCTACATTATATGTACTTAGGGAGAGATAGATTTTTTTGTACTTTTTATTAAGAGACAATTCTCTGTCAAAGCTGTTAAAATATAGACCATCTTGGAATGTTTCTCTTAGTTTCTTAACTATAAAGAATAAAAAAGAATATTCTTGTAGAACTTTAGCAATTACAATTTGTAGTAGTATAATTTAATCTAGAATGAACTCTTTGAGGTCTGAGGGCATGTTGGCACATTGTGACGTAAGCAAGAGACAAAACCATTGTAGATTATACACTCCATAATGAAATTTTTGTGATGAGTCGTGCATTTTCTGGTATCGTTTATATTTTTTTACGATCATCCTGTAATTATTCAATACTTTAATGCTTTGGCCATCTGTTTAGTTGTATGTAAAGTAATTTTCATGTCATTAAAGAGTTCTCATAAGAGTATACATTCACTTATAAACTTAAGTGAATGTAATAGTGACAAAGGGACAAGCGTTATTTTACATTATGAGTTGCTAAAATCTACCAGTTTTGTGTAAAATACTCCGAGAATTAATAAGTAGATTGAAATTTGTGCAAATCTCATTTAATAAGTTCTTAAATTTCTAAAAAAAATATGTTCTTTGTATTCCAGACACATTCATGAACCAGAAATTTTTAGATGAGGATGAATCAGATGAATGAGAGAGCAAGAAGAAGAAAGGGGTGGTGAAAGCAGTGAGGAAGAAGAAAGAGGAAGATGAGCTAAGTGATGAAGAAATAGAAAGAAGAAGGTTAATGCTCAGACAGAAAGTCTTGGAACGTAAAGATGACCAAGTTAGTATTTTTTTATAGAAATTTCCAGAATTGAATCCATGGGGAAAAGAACAGTGTATTTTATTGAGCTTTTGTTATTACTGTATTAAATTATGAATCACAGATTTCAAGATCCAAATAATATTATTGAATGATATTGTGATTATATTTATTCCCACTATGATATAATTAATTCATTTCAGTTCATTTCTTAGAAATCAATTGTGTACTTTATGTTTAATTTACTTAATTAGTTAAATATGTAGCTCTAATTTAAAAGTAGCTAAACCATTTTTACAGTACAAAAATCTTTCTTAAACCTTGCATGCATGTATTGTATATTTTTAGCTAGTTAAACAAATAGAAGAAAATGCTATTTTTTAAAGAATTGAATAAGTTTAATTGTTTTTAAGTAAATACAAATTTGTATTAACTTTGGAACTAAGTAATTATTTAGTAAAACATAATATTGAAATAAAACCTAAAGTACTCATTCTATTCAACAGACAATGTTAATGAAACATAAGAAACAATTTTGTAAAATAATAGTTGTTGTGAGGTTGTTGTTTTGTAAGTATATTTTATAATTTCAGGAAGTGGAAATATTAGACAAGGAGGATGAGGGCCACACTCCTGAGGAAAGTGCTGAGGAGTCATCAGAGTATGAGGAATATTCAGGTACAGTACTGTTGTTACTTGTTTTTAGTTTTAGTTTATAGAATGCATGAATGTATATTTTATCCTTAAACAATGGTATATATTTAGTTTTATACAAATCAAGTATTCTAAAAATCATTTACAGATTGGGTTAGTGTTGTGGTCTTGTTGTAGCTTATATGCTATTAAGCAAGTAAATGTTTGTTATTTAGTTTTGTTTATTTAAAATGCTTTTACACACTTAAAACCAAAGACAGAAATTTAAGTTAAATCAGCGTCACCCAATTATATAAATATTTTATTTTTGGTTGGTTTGTAACTTTTAGCCCCTTTACCTTGTTTTCTGACTCCGATATTTTAATTTTTACTGTTTAGTGAGTAGATGTAAAGAACAAAAAGTATGAACAACAAATAAATAAAGTGCTGATAGACATATAGTTATGGTATTGGTTGTGTAAACATTGTATTTTGTATTCCAATTTGAAAAATATGTGTTCAGGATTAGGATTGGCACTAATGTTGTATCATTCATTAGATATTAAAACATCATCTGATTTTCTGTAATGGATAAAAAATAAGGTTTGGATTGAATGATTCAACGAGCAAGTGATTTTAAATCAAAATCATCAACCCTATTTTTGTAACCTATATTTTAAAAAGTATGTCGTCAGTAGCAGTAATTTTATTTTCTTTCACAGACTTTTAGTTGTTCGTTTTGAAATACCAAGTACCATTCAAACTGTAACTGTTTTTTTATAAATTTTTGTTTTGAATCAACTGAAAATTAAAGAAATGTTACAGATTCTGAAGAAGAAACGGGACCCAGATTGAAACCAGTATTTGTACGTAAAAAAAGATCGTGTAACAGTTATTGAAAAGGAGAAGGAAAAAGAGAAACAAAAACATAAATAGGAAATTAGAAGCCCAAAAAAACAATGGCTGAATGAAAGAACGACTGCGGCCACAGGAACAACCTATTAAAAAGTATGTATGTCTTTTATACATTTATACTTCTAAATTAAGAAAATAGTTGGTTGGATGTTGTTATTTCATTTTTTGTTTATCTCACTGAAATTTGTTTATTGCCCCTCCGCCCCACCGGGGGGATCATTAAAGCTATCTTCTTTTAATTTTTAATGCCTTATTGAGTAGTTCCATATTGTATACTTTGTTAGACAAAGATCCTGATGCTAGAGCAATGGTTTTTATAGCTAACTGGTTTTGTAGGCATATCTTGAAGTATAATATGAAGAATTACAATTTGGCTACATATCTGTAGTACCAGTTTAGTTGTGGCTTGATTGAAAATAATAATCCACGCCAATATTGATATGTCACCTCCAGCCATGATGATCCTATGAATGGTGGTTGTTGTCTTGCAGGATGAATATGATATTTTTAATCATTTGCATTTGATTTTAGAACACATATTTTTTCACAAGTTTTGGAAGATACACCAAATTTGAAACTAAGGGCAAACTTAACTTAATTTTTGATGAGTAAATTTTTTTTCAAATTCATATTACTACACAACATCCTAACCCACAACTACTTGTTTTCACCCTTCAAACCACTGTTGTATGTTTCATGGCCCTCACTGTTTTTCTTCCATCATATGTAAGCTCTTCTCCAATATAAACTTTGCACCATCAGCATCTTCAATTCATTTTTTTGTAATCACTTCTCACTGAAAATTGATTTTATCTAACTGTTGAAAAAGGATAAATAAGTCACAAGAACAAGTTGTCAAATTTAGGATTGTGTTTGTGGGTGAGTATAAGTAAATTAGAAGCTGATGGCCTTGTTAAAATACGGAATGAATCTATACGATTTCTTGCTAGGAAACCATGTCTTTGTTCTTTATAATAAGCTATTTCTCATGAATCTCTGCCAAAATCTCTTTATACATCGAATTCTTGGATCACCTCATCATACTTATCAAAGGCAATTCTTCAGCAAAAATTTAAAATATATTGACATATTGGGATTGATGTGTGATGTTTGATTTAGGTTTATTAATCAAGTTACACAGCTTATTCAGCATTCTGAAATTCCAGAATCTGGAATTGATTTAAAATTCTGAGGGTTCAGTATTCCATATTTGGAAAATTCTCTGGACACTTTTACCCAACATTACTAGTTATAGCAGTTTCAACATTTTTAAGTTAACTAGCGGGCCTCCGGGCGCGCCTTTGCCTGCGCATATTCAATAATTTTTTTTGGCAAAAGTTGTTGCCCGCCGGCTTCGCCTTACGACAATTTTCCCGTTGAAAACAGTACACTATATTCACATTATTCTTTTTCTTATCAGCTATTCATAAAACATTGCTGAAGATTAATTGATATGATCTAGTGTCCAATCGTGAGCACTCTTGCGGCGTATTTACTGAAGGTTCATGATACACATCATTCATGCCTCTATACTCCAGCTGTTTTATTAACCCAACGGACTTCGCACGCAAATCTTAAGAACCGATAGTCCTGTTATTATTTCTTACTTAGTGAATATTTGTTTTTTTTTAGACTATAAATTAAATTTTAGATTTAAATTAGTATATATCTCCGATGCCCACGATTTTGAGGGTGCTTGACTTTGTTGTCACATCGATCGACGAGAATAAATGTACACAACGGCGACGGTTTTTGAGAACCATAACTTACTGTCAAAAAAAACCACTAAGGTTGATTACTTATAACATTCTTTATATTTGTAGCCAACGATAAGAGTATAGATAGTAATTGCATGATACTCTGCATTACTCTTTTCTGATCAAGCGATGAGCCATGGTTTTAATATTAAATAAAATATTGACAGTTAAAGGTGGACATTTTTTATCGTCAAATTTTGAGATTGTATTATCTGGATAGCTAAAGTCTATGTATTAACAGTGATTGCCCAAAAAAATACCAGTTTAAACAAAATTGTGTCGTTTTCAGTCTTAAGCTGTTACTCTATGCTTGTAAAACTATACAGTGTAATGGTATATGTTTACAAAGAACAGCTGTATTAAAAATTTGAAAAAGTACGTTAACATATGTTTGCTGCAATGCATCTTCTTTCATGGGTATTTCTGTAACCAGTGGGGTCGAGAATATCCCTCTGAATCGGGAAAGGGTATGGGCCATAGCCTTATCAAACCTTCTCCGTGGAAAAATACATATTCGTACAAATTTTCATCATGATCGTCTACCAATAGGTTCACCGATTCCATAAAAGGAACAAAACATACCAAACATTCAACTTTTTTTATATATATAGATTAATTT
>NW_025784490.1:0-23958 GCF_021130785.1 Homalodisca vitripennis
CTCATCGGTTCATGGATCAAAGGGTTATGTTGATAAGAATAGATGTAACATTTAAAAATATTGTTGTAAATTTTAAATTTTTAAATAGGTAAAAATAATAAACCTTTTTTTTAAATTTAAAAATTGAGAATTGTTTTTAAATATATTTTATAAATATATAATTACGATAAAATTATGTAATTGTATTTAGTATAAATTTCTTTATGGTATATTTTATGAAAATTTGTAGTATGAAATTTTATTTTATCCATTCACAATTTTTAAAAAACAGAAGGGCATCACTAAAAAAAGATTGAATTCTACCAGAGACAGGGGTTGAATGAAGTTAAGTTATGAACTTTTCCTGGGGTCTTGTTTTGCCCCGTTATAAACAAAACTTTTTTTCAGTTTGAAAAAAAATAAAATAATTTTTGTTTATTTTTTTTCCCAAAAATTTTCGGGGGGGCCGACCCCCTTTTCATTTTGATGGGTCTGTTGTCTTTTAAAAAAGTTTCTAAAAAAATTGTAAAAAAATTTTCGGTTCCTTTTTCCTTGGGTAACCCTTTAAATTATTTTTTTTTTTTGTAAAAATGAGCTTTGCTATCAAATGGACTCGCAAAATAAAAGTTAACCATGGGTTGTTGGAATCTTCAGTGTAGGGGTTTTACAACAGGAAACCAATATAAGTTCTATCTTCAACACATTCTAATATTTAAGAGTGTGTTTTGTTAAAAATTGTTTTTTTGACTTGTGAAACTTTTTTAGAAGTTCCCTTTCAGTAAGTGTTGTTTAAACCTTTGTTCCAGTGGATGTGAAGGGAGGTTTTCAAAGCTGACCATAAAGAGGGTTTTGAGGAAGGTACAGATTAGTTATGGATTTTGTTTTTAAGTATTAAAAAAAAATTCCAATTAAACAGAGAAAATTTTGAAGGGGCTTAAGAACATAATCCTAATGTTGAAGTGGAACTTCAAGTTATGTGTGTTTTTTTTTATTGTTTAGTGTACTGATGATAGAGAGTAATCCTTCTGATATAGATATTTAACTAATCTACTTTCAGATTAATGGATCTAAAAATAAATATTTGAAATAAATCAAGTACATAGAATCAGTGATGAACGTAACTAGACATTTCCTCCGGTATAACCATGATTACTATCCCCCCAACGGTAATCAGTCAGAAATATAAATAAAAATACAATGGATATCGGATACAAATTAAATTTTGTTAAGAAATATCTTTAAACTAAACTTTCCCGCAGAGTTAAATCTTGAAAAAGATTTTTTGTTTTAATGCACATGATATATCAAATATTTAATGTATGGATTTGTTGTGTAATTTCACCGCCAATAATGAACTTGGACACTTAAACAGTGGTTAAGATTTTCAGTTTTTAAGTATAATAATTAATAACAGTTAACTGGGCATTTTGCTGTAGAGCTATACTCACCAATCCAGAATCCAAATCAACCTGTTTTTGTTATTTAATGAATATACTCTGTACGTAGAAATCAATATTATTGTTTAAATTTCGTACAAACAATGTTCCGTGTAGGACATTCGCCCATCATCAGTTGGCCTTCCTTAAAAGAATTAGTCATTTCTTTTCACCTTTAATGTATACCAAAATATTTTGTTTTATATAGTTATAACTATTATTAAATTACCTTAATACCTTATAAAAATTTCAAGCAATTTTAGACTCATGGTAATTCTGTCCATTTATAATGAAATTAAATGTATGTGTCTGATGATTAGTTGTGTTGTTAGTCACATTTTGTAATTGCAATTAGCCGATTTACAATAAATTATAAAAATAATCATAGTTTGTTAGGTTTTTTTAAAAGGTGAACAAAACCAATTGTCTCAAATGCAATCAACCGTGTTGTGTTTTAAATGTACAATTTCTTAAGTATGATGTAAATTATTTTCTTTGATAATAATTGCTGTAAGAGCTTGTTGTAAAAGTTCTACATGCAGCCATAAAAAGGATAAGTCTAAAGGTCTGAAAATCCTAACAACTAACAACCAACTAGTTTTGTTTACGTAATGAACAACCTATTTTTTTTGAAGCAACACTGGTTATGTGAATAAAACTAACATTAATAACCATAACTAATAATAATATGGATGAAAAGCCAAGTTTAAATTATAATATGATAGTGATAGGAAGTGTGAGATTGTATGGAAAGGTTACAGTCCTCTCTTTCTTGACATAACACAAACGGATTATTTGGAGCACTCACCTGGCAAGTTCATCAACACACAAAAAAGAATGTAATTCAGTTTGGTGTTAGTAATACAGTAATACTATAACTATTTGTTTGAAGTTTATTTGAACCGATGGAATGGATTGTGAAGACAACAGGATCTCTTCCGACATTTGTCATTGTTCCCAGTAAAACAAAAAAACTATAACGTGGTTATTTTTTCTAGCAATATAAACATGAATAATGGAGAAAAACAACGAACATCAATAACAAAGAAATAGTAAAGTTATTAAAGTGATAAAACAACCAGGCGACGAACCAAGATGCTAGTATCGGGATTAAGCTTCTTAGAGCCTAAATTAAGGGCACAAAGAATAGGCTTACCCCTCTAACATCAAAGGGGCACTACAATAAGCTCAGTTGGACTGTGTGAGGATCTGGACAGTTATTGATTATTCAAGAATACAATAAATGTACTAATATTGCACATCAACAGGTAGAAAATGTGAAGATCACAGTAAAGTAAGTAAATATTAATATTGGGGCATGCAAAAAGTAGGAAATTTAAGATTAAAGAGATTTATTGGTGAGGCAGTGCCTAATAGATTTGATAGATTATAAATTATGGATTGTAGGCCATGATTGTATTTAGTGATGAGTGATGTTCTTGGTTTGTTTTTTGGTTGGGTTCGGAGATGTCAACCCTAAACCGATTTGGTTGTTAACCAAGGAGATTAGGTAGTCTACAAGTCGTGACAAAGACACTGGATAATGTTTAAATAGGTTAGCATATTAGGCGAATTAAGTAAAGTTACAGAGTTAAACTCAGATCAGACAGGCTAAAGTATAAGATGCTCCTGGACACAATTGTATAAACAAAGACAAAATTTAAAACAAGCTAAACATCTTGAGGTGTAGGAGAGAAAAAAAGGGAGAGTGGACTGGCGCCAAACCTACCGAAGTTGGATTTAACCTGCCAGAGCACAGCACTTAGTTTCCACCTCCCCACTGGGTGGTTGCTAAGGTAATGAGCACTGGAGATTAGAGACAAAACGGTATACTTGGCAGTGATAGAGGAACAATAAAGTGCAGCTTTTGAGTACTTGTATGAATAACCAGTGTAAGCAGATGTTAAACCCGCGGCGTTATGTGGGGAAGAAATTCACATTCCTCGAGAAGTGACCGGGCTTCTCCAGAAATTGTCAGTCATAACGAACACATGTGATCGGCACAGGGAATTGTTGCCGCACAACCCAATTTAGCCTCAGTGGGGTCCGTCCGACTTTGCTTTCAAATATAGCGTGATCACCAATCAAGCAGAGTCCAAGAGTAGCAACAGCTGATTTTACAATAGTCAGTTCATTGTAGATATAATTATAGAATACTACATTTTGTAACAACAAATTTTCGAAAAGAAAAATTCTATTCTTATAATGGTATAGTGATATAAAATTATAAGTATCGGTCAAGCAACTGCACGCCACCTCTTTAGTTGGTTATTACCAAATAGGTTTTCATGGCGTAGTCACAGGATGGCTTATTAAAGAGGAGGAAGGTAATAGGTGGTTTATTGAGCTTAATTTTTATCTCCATTCCTAGGTTTTCATTGAATCTCCATATTGTCCTAGTAAATTGAATTTCTGTGATTGAGAACATGCCCAGTGGACACAAATATCTTAATTTCCTTATAATTGAATTTTAATGGTTTGATGTCCAAAAAGGTGAGAAATAACTTTCCCAATCTTGTAAAGATAAAGTTCTTTATACCCTAATAAAAACTCAAGCCAAAACCTTCAGATTATAGCAGTCCAGTAGTTAGAATATTCAAAAACATCTTGCATTATTCAAAACCCCTATAATTGGTGCAAAAACTGCAAACATCGTTAACAATTAGAAAATGTTTTATGGTAAATAGAATGTGTATCTCTAATTTTCAGGATGAAACCAGCTTTTCTTTGGGCTTGGGACTCAGTGTTGAGACCAATGCAAGCTCTTCCAGTTCTCCATGTCCGCCTTGTAGATTCTCATCTCAATAAACGATCATGGTTAGTAAATCCAAATTAATGCACTTGCGTTAACTTTAGTAGATGATTTTTTCTCATACCTTAGTTAGCTTATATGTAGAAGAATTTTACTTGTTAATTGTAGAATGTTATTGTTATGTAGAACATTTATTTGTTTGATTGTGTTGGGTCACGCTTGTTAAGTTTTTTATATTTTTTAATAAATTGTATTCAAATAAAAAAAATCCTATACTTTGATATTATTCGAAGCCATTTTCTTTTCTCCTATCTACCATTTGTTTAAAAGGTTATATAAGTAAGATAAATACATATGTTACGTATTATAAATAATTAAAAATTTAAAGTTATACATTTTATTTAGACTACTTGATCTGAGCTTGAATTTAGGAATCATCTTAAAGGATGTTCTATTTAATTTATTTGGAGGTCTCTAACTTTGCCAACGTTCAGATCATGTAGGACGATCTTGGACAAATGATCTGAGGTTGAGGAAAGTACAGGTCGAAAATAAATGTTCCTGGCACGATAGTGCAGGCTTCCCCGTACGCCTAGGGAAGTAGGAAGAAACAGTCCTCGTGAGATAGTACCCAAATTCAAGCTCAGATCATCGTGAGCACTTATAAAGGTTAACTTTAACTTTTGGTACTAACTAGTAAACATTATTTCTGATCACATTAATCTAGCCTACTTTATTTGTGTGAGTAACAAATAGTAGATAGGGGACAGAGTGAACACTCTGGATAGTTTTACACCAAAACTTTATGAAAAACTATGAGGTGAAATTTTGTTAAGTTAAAATAATGTTTGTAATTTAATGTAAACTGATATGTATTGTCCTACATGATACTTGTGAACTGTTAAAGGAGACCGTAGTCACTGGAAGTTCCTACTAAGCTGCATCCTGGGTTTGAGAGGGCAAGTCTTTTCTTCTCACTGTTCCTCCCTACATCAGATTTTCCACACATGATACTAAAGGTATGAATATATAGTTGTGTTTATTGTGATCTCTCTAGTTTTACCCACTAAAGGATACAGATGGGTATCCATTGTATATATATCCCATCACGTAAGCAATGTAATTTCTAAAACAACACATAAAAAGATTGTGGGTAGAAGAACACAGATAATAATATGTAATAACAAAAATATAATATCTTTCAACAAAGATTCTGATTCGAAAATTGAATGATAAATTCTACCAAGATCTAGTCGCTTCAGTAATTCTTGGATAAACAGCTGATTTTTTTTGCACTCTTAACCTCAATCATAGCAATATCAAATCCATTTTAGGTGAAACTCCTTAACGTAATGGAGTGTTTAATATGTCCTCAAAATATAACCTCTATATGTCCTAGAACCTTTATATGTTCTAGAAATACCCTCAATTTTCCTCAACAATGTCCTCTAAAAAATAAAAAAAATTTTCCTTTACTACAAATTGTTGATCAGCAACTTCTTACTTCTGCTACATTCTCTTCATTTTTACAACGCCTCTACACCCAGTCCTAAACTCGTCCCCAAAATTTAAACAATCGAATTAATTAAGCCTGCAAAAGTATAAAATAAATCCTCTTTGGCAGTAGAAAAATATCCAATTTATTCATTCGGAAGTGATACTTTTAAACTTATAAAAACTTTTATGATATAGAAATCCAAGATAGCTAAAATTTTCAACCGAGAAAAAGAATAGGTATCAAATTCTTACAATGTGGTGTTATGAAGTTCTGCAAACATACGATTTTTTGATAATGAATATTAAAAACTGAAATTGGTCAAAATACATGTCCAACTGTTTTTAATTTTAACCCTTTTTTTCATGTGTTCGATTGTGGTAAACTGTTTTTAATGAATGGGTTTTGTCACAGGGCACTGGAACTGCCGACTTGTATACCGAAGTTGCTTAAAATGGAAAACTGAGCACCATCCACTACCAGTTGTCGTCCGGAGAACCATAAGTCCAAACTCCAACTTCAAGCTCGTACGAAGTAAGCTGTTATAAGATTGTTTGTACCATCTATGTGTAAACTTTTTTATAAAACAAGTCCCCTTGATAACCTACAAAAACATATGAACTCATCAACACCTCAGATAAATTTGTAATGTAGGGTTTTGGTCAAACTCGGAAATTCAAAATTTAGTGCGGAAGAAGGATAAAATCTCATTTATAATGTTTATATTAATATATAATTTCATGTGTATTCTCTAAAGTTAGTACAGTTCTGGAAAATGGTCAGTAAAGAAAGCATTTTACGGTCTAGATTTCATATAAATTATGGACAAATAACGTTTTGTTTGGCTTTTGTTCTTTTTCGTTACAACTGCCTGTTTTTACAGTATAAAAGTCGTCACCAGGCTGTAACACTAAAACATCAAGAATCTTCCATAAAACTTCTAAAAATTTTACAATACAAAAGACATACATAACGGTAACTATAAAATATAATTAGAACAATTAATATGACCGTGGTCTTGGCCCGGTTGACCATTGTACCAGGACTGCCATATTTCGGCATTTAAGCAGCTTGCTGCGTGCATGTCAGCTTGGCCGGCTACTGTAAGTGTTCTGCATCCCGAGTGCCATTGTAATAAAACCTTGTATTTTCAGCTTTTTGTACATGCTTACTGAAACTGAGTGACACCAACTACTCTCCCTCCTATTCTATGCCGTAAAAGCGTTCTGCCACATTTCTCAGACTAAAGTTCACCATCGGCAGTTTTTAAGATTTTATAGTTATCTGTCAAAAACATTAAATTAGAACTATTCACAGAACAATATGCGCTTTATTCGATTCTTTTTTAGATAGTTTGGTGTTACCCAAAACATGTTTAAATATTTTTAACTTAAACAAGGTTCTTTCAGTTGCTCAACAACATTTCCGTTGAGTGTAGGAAGAAACTGCAATTACTTTAGAATTACCTTTTTAAACTTAACTGTATTCATCACCTAAATATAAGGTTTGACAAACTATCAGTTTCATTTGATCTAAATCTACATCACTAAGTTTGTTTCATTTGTTTAAGAAAACATTCTTTGTTTTATAAGTAATATTTACAATTATATTTGTTTTTCAGAGGTCAAACGAAGTGGTGGATGGAACATGGGGCAAAACACATGAAAATCATTATGTTTCCAAACACGCTGAGGGAGTATCAAAATAATCAATTGCACTTTACCTGGAACATTCCAGATTGGACGAAAAGATCGTATTGATGGAAGAAATTTGTTCTCCGTTTTTGATGGCCATAATTTGGGAAAAAAAGAGTGAGTTCACCATTTTAATATTTTATTTTCATAATAATACAGTAAGTTTGTAGTAGTTGTCAAGACCATAGCAATATTTGGGCTATTATAACCAACCACTGTTCTTCGTTTTGAGGACAATGTTGGCTAACACCAAATGAAAATGGTTTATTTTTCTCATATTTAATATTTGAATTGTTTGGGCATTTTGCAAGACTAAAATACCCTTTGGCAATGTTTTCCAATATGAATGAATTAAACTAACATATGCTAAAGACAGATATAACGTAACCTACTAGACATATTAGTCTGTAACTGACTTTTGTGATATTAAGAAATATCTTCTATATTGCCAGGCGTTGAAATGTTATTTTCTGTAAGACTAACAAAAGTCAGGTTATAGAAAAAATAGAAAAAACTTTTAAACTAAACCGTAACTATTAAAGTAAAATATATTTGTAAAATTAACCATTAGTATAACTTATGAAACCCCCACCACTGAATAATATTTATATCTAAAATTGTTTAGGTTTGGGTTTTCATTCCTCGAACGTACGTTCTTTACCGCAAGGACAATAAACTTCTTCCGCTCAGCGTGGGGAGAAGAACTGTGGCAAGGACAAAGTGAGATAGTCGAAACCCGTAAGTTATAAAATTTTTTAGGTTTAAAAAAAGCTTATTCTATAGAACATAGTATTACAATTGTTTTTTATTACTTTCTTTCACCATCAAGTTTACTTTTTAGGTTTGATATCAAAGTACAACATTTTTGGTGTTGGAAAATTGGAAAATGAAGAAATAGTTAAATTAGAAATATTCAAAAGTAAAAAAATGTAAGAGGAATTAATTCAAAGGAAAATTAGGTATTGAACAATTTTTGACAAAGTTTTGAAGGTTTATAAAATGAAATTGGATCAAAACCTATTTTTAAAGGACCAATAACCTAATGTTTAATGTTTTCTAAACAAATAAGTGAAATCACATACATTTTTTTTTTATGACATACAAAAACATTTATCATATAGTAGGTGATCTGTTTACTTGTGGAAATAATTAAAAATGTACTTACTGTTACTTAATTCACAAAAGGGCATGCATAGCAATTTTGTATTGCTTTTATTAGTAGTTACATTCGATTTTTCCATGCAATTTTCCTCTCTATTACAATTAAATTAAGTGCATATCAAATTGATCCTAATTGAAAGTTTAGTCAATCTTAAGGTTTTAGTCAATTTTATATGGACATTAATTGTAGTTTATTACGGACTCTAATAGAACATTTACCAATGTTAGATTAAAACACAAACAGCAGATTATGATCAATGATCATTATAAGTGATTTATAAACTACAAACCAGTTTGTGGTTTAAGATTTAAAAATCTCAAAACTTGTATTGCTTTAATAGGTTTTGTTGTTTTACTGTTTTTTGAAAGTACGTGTTTAATGCTTAAGTATTTTGTATTATTTATTGATGGATAATTGTCCTTCAGTTTTTGTTTTTACATTTTATTACAATCGTGTATCTGGGAACTTGTTTGACAAGATTAGTACCTTTATTAAGTTTCTTATGTTATATCGGTTTTTATCAACAAATACTTTTTCTAATTTTTTATTTGATTTTAGTTGCCTGCAATAACTAAAGAACGTACACAACTTTTTTCACCAATAAGATTTCATTAACTTCTGTAGAATATTTTCTTTTACTAGGGATTGAGCTGTTTCTGAAAAATAACAACATGGCTGAGATATTTAGAGCTTAAATTATCAGTTGGAATTGTTATTTTTGGAAACAAGGAATTTTTTGGTTAGGGATACTGTTTTAATTATATTAAATTATTATATAAAGCTATATATTATATATATTATATATATATATATAAATATATATTGTTAAGGAATAGGATTCCCAATTCATGACAAAAACAATTAAATTGAGAATAAATCACCTAAAGCATAGTGAAATTTATTTGTAAACAGGTTACTGTTTAGTTCATCCAGTTAGAAAGTAATTCAGGTTATTTATGGCGCTGGTTGAATTGCAACAACATGATGTGGCATAGTTCTACACATAACAAATAACGTCAGCAGCAAAAACAAGGATACAAATTACCAACTATAAAATACAAGATAAAGATACTAAAAGATATGGCTCAAAGGATAATTCTTACCAAACACAGTATAAATGATTGTGACATGCCTACAATTTGCCACTTTCACTTCACATATAAATTAGAACTTTATTTTCATAAAGATATTATTCAAACCAAAAATAATTGCAATAAAATGTTTTAAAGATTATAATATTGTCCAAGTTAAGAAACTGTATTATAGCTTTTAAACAGACAGTTCAGAAACAATTTACACAGTATACACATTGTAATTTTATTTTAAAAGGTTGTTAATTTAATTATCAAACAGTATTTTTGAAGGTATGTAATTGCATTGTTTTCTTTACTTCAACTACGTGGAATAGCATCATTTTAATTATAGTATTTAGCTTAATCATCATTTTAAACGCTCGTTTTTTACATTTTTTTCGCAAACTACCTTTTAGTGTCATTAAGGCACAACTCTGTACAAGAATTATGGTTTTTAAAAATGTTGAAATACTTTTGAAAAAACTTTACTAAAACCTTACATAATTCATTGATAAACAAAATTTTTCAAATGAAATATTTTAATATCAAACATACTTAGATTATTTCACTACACAACTGTGTAAAACAGTACTCCTTAAGTCCTAATATAATGTAATGAAACAGAGCAAAGTAGTAGAACTTAAACTACCGCTATATTAAAGAACGTAAAAAGCTATTATTCGTGTTGGTGTTTCCAAAGCCTCTGAGCTTAGGATTTATGGAAATCTCTAGTAAACTTTAGTAAATGCATTAACATCAAGGAGAGTTAAGAATACCTATCTGTCAACATCTAGGTAATTAACGAGGTGGATGACACAAATTGAAATTAAAAAGGGAATTCAAAACTACTCAACATTAAACATTTTTTATTAATGCATATCATAAAAAAAAATGCAATTAGGATGGTCGTTATGGGTTAAAAATGCAAAAGGTGTCCCAAGATGATACTCAACTGTTAACAATTTTAAACATGTTATATTATACCTTGTAGTAGCGAGAAGTACGGGTATCAACATAAAAACTCAGTATTTTAACAAGAGTATTAACCACCTTATAATATTGCAGCCTGCGTTCAGCGAGAGGTACCGGGTATCAAGGTGATTCACAAGTGGACACAGAGACCCAAGAAGTGTCCACTGGTTGTCCAGAATACATGCAGACCTTACTCTCATCAATGTGAGCCAAGTTTGACTTTAAGGCTGTATGTACTTTCACAACAATCAACACCTCTACTATACCATCTACTTTACGACAACGGACTGTCCTTTTGCTACATATTCCCTTATAAAACTAATTATATATCAGTTTACAAAAATATTTTGATAATTTTCTTTTAGTTTTACTTATTGAAAATATTATGTTTGTCATTTTGAATATTGAGGAAACACTGTAAACACAAGGGCCCTTTTACTTAGTTAAAGTTATTGGTTTTATTGAGTTATTATATCTTAAACTGTTACAATATTCTTTTATTTCTGTATTTTTTACAGAAAACACTCTATTTATTATACTTCTTAATCTAATAGTTAAGTTAGAATATGTTGTTTCCAAATGTATCTAAAAACGAGTTGTTAAAATATAGTATATATATATTTTTTTTTTAACTGAAGTATAGTATTAAATTTTCAATGTGTAAAACAATTTTGATTCTCTGACATAATAAACTTTGCTCCATTTTTTATATTTTATTAAACTTCAACTATACTTATATTATTGATTTACTAAATATTTGATATAAAGAATATTTCATTAAAAAAATCATCAAACAGTTTTCTTAAACCATATTTAAATTTATACAATTTTTTTAACCCAAAAATTTAAAATTTTTTTAACATATCTCACTTTTTTGTGATAATTTAATTGAATCTATTAAATTTAATAATTACACTTTTGTTAAAGCCAAAAATTAGGAGGTATTAGATACATGTAAATTAGATCTTGTAACGAGAATTTTTTTGTAAAGTAATAACCATTTTTTATAACAAAAAATTGAAGTGTATTTATACGCATTAAATAAAAGACAAAAAAAGGAACTGTTTTATTTTTAAAGATATAAACTAATTTGACTAACAATAATAGAATCGTATGAAATAAAACATATGTTTTAATACAATTTTTAATTAATTTTATAATATACTCATCTCCCTGCTGAGCAAACTCTCATACGAAATTCCCATTCTTTAGTTGTTCATGTATTTGTGAATTCATGCCAAATGCTCAGATTTGTTCAAGTATTCCTCCCTAATTCTCTTCTTACTTTTCTGGCTTTCAACATAACTTTCCAGTTTCGTATTTAAAACAATAATATTTTGACTCTATTTGAAAATCTATTTATACAGCTTAAAATTTCTTTTTTCCATAGTCCTTTTTTTGTCAACCATATCTAACCGGCATTAAGTTTCACAAACGTAAGAAAAGGCTTGGGTGGTATACCTGTTGTCTCATGAGGTACTAACCTTTACTTAAAAGGGAAGGTTTTGAGCTTGGGATTCTAAACCCTTTGATACTCTTATTGGCATAGCTTTTTGCCATGGTCTCCACTACACTCACTCTACATGCTAATTTTTGATTAAGGATGGTTCACTGTTTTATATGTCTTTATATAAAAATTGTTTTAAAAAGGGTTGAAAAGTCTTGAAGAAGTGAAAACACTGTTGTTTGTTTTTGAATAATTTAATTATTAAAAACCTCTTTTACTCGTTGGAAGTTGCACAAGTATAATAAAATTCCACAATATATCTTGAAGATATGAAATATCGTCGGTTATCATGTATGATCGAAGTAGAAAAAACCGGGATAATCAGGAAGTTAAACTCTTGTAATTGACTTGAAATTTAGGTCTGGTGTATTAAAATTCTCCTAACTATTCAGCTCAATTTTAAAGGACTGCTTATGTTTTAAGATTGTAGTTTTAATAGTGACATCATTAAAATAGCCTAAAAGTGGGACGAATTCTAATGCCATTACTAATGACATATATGATTGTTGTGAAGTACACCTAACTGAGGATACTTCTCTGGCTGACCCTACATGCACCTCTACCAACTAAAGCACAACACTCAGCAGCCATACACTCAAAATGAAGATGCTTCTGCGGTTCATGGTCATAAATGGTAAGTTTCCATTTTCATGCAGTAGTAATAATAGACATTAACAGTATAATGTTTTAGGGGGTTTAAAAGTCAAATTTATCTATTAAATTGTTATTATAATTTATAATTAAAAATTAGTTTCATCTATTTGCTTAATCCAAAAGCATGGGGACTAAAAACTTAATGATATTTTTTATTTTACTGTACCCAAAGAGTATCTGTCTCATTTTCAGAAACAGCTGATTGCTGTATAAACTGGGGTTCATAGGTGGAGTGTAACAATAATTTCCGTCATGTACCACTGATTTCTAGAACACCACTGTTACAGAAAATTTAAAATTTTTTATTTATCGCTGTGCATATAGATAAAACCAACCCCAATCACTTAACTCTAGCGGATAATTATTTACCCCTCTCCAAAGTGACAAAAAATAATTCTTATAATCCTGTGTAAGAAGGAGGAAACTATGACACTTTCAGGGAAATACATCACATTCTACTTTGGTAATATAATATTATAGAATGGTCGTATACTAACTATAATTTTAATCTAAAAATCAAAAGTAACATTTATTGTTTATAATTTAGTGGGTGTTTACAAAAGTACTTATGTTCCATTGCCAAACACCATGGGGCTCTCATGTAAAGATTAAAGTAACTCCCCTACTACTTATCACAAAACTAATGGTTCATCCTGTAAGGAGAACGAACAACCAGTAAGGATAATCTGGTCTTAATGCAAGTCTAGTTGATTTTTGGTTTCTTGTAGTCTCCTATTACACCATTAAATAAAAAACAAGTTTTTTATATTTTTTTAAATTTAGTGTTTCCAGTTACTTTGCGAAATAAGAATTTTGGAAATTTTGTTTCTTATAACTAATGATGGACTACCCCAACGAAATTTAGGTGGTTTAAAGCACTAACATTAAATTGACATTACTTTAAGCTGTCTTTGGAAAAAAAATTCTGAACATTTCTCACCTTATAAATAATAATGAATTACAAAATGTTTTTTAACACTAATCTCAAAAAAGGCTGTCTTATTCGGCTATTTTTTCCGAAAAGTTTATATGGAAAGGAAAAAAAAAAAAAATAATGGGAAAATATATTGGAGTTTTTGGGAAAGAATTGTAATATTTATGTTTTTTAGATCAAAATTTTTACTGGGGACCCTAAAATCTGTTAACACTTTCAACAAAGTTCAACACGATCTCAAACATCTATTTTACATTTAAATTTGTTTAATATTTTAGTATAGCAGTGCTGATCAGTAGTATAATTGCAGATAGCAAAGATAAAAGTTAATTCTATTTTTTTACTTCAGATATCCAGTATGAAATTTAAAAAACACAGCACTCCAATTTATGGATTTTTAACTATATTTTATTTATATTTTAATTGTGATTTAATTTTTTATTTAATTTTTAAATGTAGGTTTTGTACCAATAGCTTTACATTTCTATTGTAAGCTTATCAATAAATAACACAATTTTTTTTAAAACACATTTTATTTATCTTTTTTTTATAATTTCTTATGAGGGGTTTTCATATTTACAAGATTGCAAAAAGTCTGAAATTTCCCTTTTAAAACAAATTTAGCTAAGTAAGAAAATCATACTTATTTCAGTTTTGTATTGTTCAGGATTAAATAAACAACAATCTTGTTAAAGTTCACAATTTTCCCCTTTAAGTCTTCACATATCAACATAATGTAATAAACAATACTGATGAATACATTCATCTTCTACAAGCCTGATGTGGACGGACCTGAAAAGGACAAGGGTGATGTAAAGCGTTTTTGTGGTCATCGATCGACGATTGGTCATCAAACTATCACAGCGAGATCTGCCATCATCACTAAGCATGGCCCCAATCTGGCATCGTCGCTACTGCTCCTACCGAGCTCTTTGGGGGGGTTGATGTACTCGTTGGATGAAATCTCCAAAACCTTGGCTACTGAGGTGAGTTTTGTAATAACGAACCCAACTTTTTGTTAGTCTGGGTATCTTAATAAGATACAGAGATATAACTAGTCTTTCGTTCACCAGAAATTATACTTTCAAAACATCAAAGTAGCCAAAAATTACATTCCCAGGACAGTATTTAAAAAGGGATCCTACCTTACTACTTAAATTATCTTTACTATGTTTTATTATTTATAAATTTACTTTAACACTGAAAGGTATTTAAACCCTTTTGATTTGCCACGGGTGTTATTTTCCTAGCATATGCATAAAATGCCACGCTGTTTTTCTCCAATTATTTGTAAGGGCTTTTGGAATCAGGCTGTTGTAAAATAACTAAAATAACAGATTTCCATAATTTGTTTTGTTTATTTTTTTTCTTATTAAATGCAATAATTTGATAAATATTGTTAAAAAATTAAAATTTTGATTTTATAAAAATAAAAAAAATTTTAGTAATTTATAGAAAACAAGTTTTTTTAACTTTGTATAAAAAGTAGTTTCCGACCTTTAATTTGTGTGTATAACGGTTTATTTTAAGATTTTTTTCTTTTTTCCCATGAAAAGGCCCAAATGTTTTAAAAAAAAACCCATGGGGGTTAAAATTTTTAAACCCAAAAGAATTTTAAAAAAAAGGCATGATATGTTTTTAAACCCAAAATTGTTTCCCCCGGGAAACCGAAAATTTTAAAAAACCGTACTTCTTTGTCAAAGTTTAGAAATTACTTTTAAATAAAGGTTGTTTTCCCAATAAATCAAATAAAAAAAATTAAATAAAAACACAAAAAAAATAGGGATTGTACATTTAAAAAAAAAATACTTGCAAACCCAATTTAACATAAAATTTTACATTTTTTACTAAATTAATGCCCCCTAAAAATATTTACATGAAAATTCACTTTTTTTCCGCTTAAACCCACAACTCAAAAAATTTACATTACTTTTTGTAAAGAAATACAGAAAAATTACTGAAATAATTTAACTTTTTTTATTTTGTTTTTACTCAAATGGCTTGGTTATGGGCACAAAAAACAACAAAAAAAGGCCGTTACGCAACCCCGGTATCGCCCTACGTCGCTTTTGACGGGAAGCCCGAATCCGTCCCAGTATTTTATCAAAACCCCCACTTTTTTTTTTACAGTTTTCCTTATCAGAGTCCAAAAAAAAATTCTTTTAAAACTTTCCCTTTCCCTTCCAAAATTTAAAACCCGAAAAATACTCGAGGGTTTCCTTTATTTCCCTACCCCAAAAAATCGTCCCCAAAATAAAACACACGAATAAACCTGAATTTTGGGAAAAAATTTAAAAAGTTTTTCCCTTATGGGTTTTTGTTTAAAATTGGATTGTCGTAAAAACTTGAAAATTCCCCAAAAATAGGTTAAATAAACCCGGTTTTTTTTAAATACGGGAAATTTATTTTTTTGTCCCCGATAAGGAAAACTCGCCAAAAATATGGCTTCTTGAAAAAGGTACCCAAACAACATAATTTTCACAAAAAAAATAGAAAGGAAAAATCATTAAACCGTATTTATTTGATAGTTTGGGGAAACCCTATTAAATACAGCCGTCTGTTTTAAATTTGGCCAAATAATTTTGGGTTAACTAAAAAAAATTTTAAATGAAATACAAAAAGTCAAAATTTGGCGACGCTGGCACTTTTTTGGCATTTTTCGGTACCGTAAAAAAATAGCGACGCTGGGGCCCCTCAAAGGGTTTTTAATTACAAATTGGTAAAATTGGTCATAAGGCTTTTCCAAAAAGGGCAGATGGTTTTGTCCCCGTTTTTCCACTAAAAAGGAGGGTCAAATTTTTTAACTTTTTGGGCAGTTTTTTTAAAATAAATTTTTATTTTTTGATACAAAACATAATATTTTCCCAAGAAATCCAAAAAAATTTAATTTTAAAAATTTTATTGTTTAACTATTATAGTTTTAATTTTTTTCATTAAAAAAACAGCCCAAAAACCAATTTTGTTTTTCATTAAATTAAAACAAAATATTTGTTTTTTTTTGACCTAGGGGTAATTTCAGTTTTTCCTTATTTTATTATAGAAATTTTCCCCTTGACAAAGCAAAAGGGATTCCTCTTTTTTTTTTACCAAGTAGGGACATGATTCAGGGGGGGTGGGTTAAATTTAATGGGGTTTTTCATTCCATTAAAGGCATTTTGGAAAACCCAAAACGAAAAAATTTCTAAAAAAAATTTTCAGGTAAACCCATTTCGCCTCGTTACTTTCCCCTTCCCCCCCACCTCTATTGACTTGGCTGTAAAGGGGGCCAAGGGTTTGGGTGACTTGAAAACATCGCGGGATACCAGATCCCAAACAAACGAGTTCTCAAGTTCAAACGGGAACTCGTGGAAATTTCTTGGATTTGGACCCCCCACATTGTTTTTTCAAACCGACGGTTTGTCCCCCAAACAGCTTTGCCCAAAATGGGGAAAAGCAGAACATGGGACATTTTCAGCAGTGGGGCCCCCGGGGGGACTCCTGAATCAGCCCTCGAACCTTACCCAACGTTTTTTCCGCATCTCGTACGGGTTGAGGATAGCTGCTCAGCTTGGAAAAGTGAGTTTGTTGTGTTTAGCTTAAAAAACAAATCACAAAAAAAAACAAAATCTAAAAAAAAAAATGATTTTTTGGGGAACTCATTTTAATGAAAAAAAAACCCCCACAAAAAAGGGGTTAAAAAAGTCAGTATATTAAATACTTTTAAATATTTGCATTTTCCCCCCTGAAGATTTTCCCAAAAAAAACGGGGAAACACACGATTATCTTAAAATTTTTTCGAGACTCCAAATACAAACAATAGTTTTTATGCCGGGGAAGTAAAGCAGAGCAAAGACGGGGCCCGGGGGTAATAAAAAATGTTTCTAGTTTTTTTTTTTTATTGTTAAGATCTTTTTATTTTAAATTTTTCTCTCATCCTAAAAACCTAAAAAAGTTTTTTTTTTAATAAAGTAAAAAAATTTAATAATGGGGCTATTCAATGTAGGGTAAAAGGGGATTTTTTTTTTTCAGAAGACTTGGGTTTTAAATTTTTTTAAAAAACCATTTTAAATTTTATATTTGAAACAATAAAAGTTAAGAAAATTTTAAAAAATTTAGTCAATAGAGCTCACTCCCAAATTTGATGTTTTATAAATAATTGTTGGTATTACAAAACTGGGTGCTTGGGAAAAATTTCACAAAGTTTGCAAAATTTTAGGGAAAATTCGGGAAAAATTTGTTGATTGAGTACTGTTTTTGGGATACTTTCAAAATTTTTTTTGGAGAAATGTTGAAACTAATTTTTAATTTTAAATTTCTGTTGGGGTTAAAAAATTTTAAACTAGAAACTTTTAACCTAACAAAAAAATTTGGGGTTGCATTGGTAAAAATGTCAATAAATACCGCTGTTAACATTTTTGTTTTCAATTCAGATTTTTTACCATTTTAATTTCTCCTCAATTTTAGTAAATTTTTTTTTTATAAATTTTTCTTTTTAACTCACAGTTTTCTCAAAAAATAAATTTGGGTAATAATATATAAATTTATTTATTTAATTTTATAATTTTTTTGGCCTACATTGGCCACTTTTGTCGCTTTTTATTTTCTAGTCTTTCTTCTTTTTAAATTTACCCAATATTTTTTTCATCCTTTCCCGGGTAATTTCCTTTCCCCTCCGGGGAAAACCCCTCTTTTTTTTTACTTTTTTTGTTTCTTTTCCTGTAGTGTTTGGTTTTTTTGTCATTTTAATCTTCCCAAGTGTTTGTCTTGGTTTTTTAAAACCCCTACGTAAATTTTTTTAACTCCTCATAAACTTCTTTTAATTCTGTGAACCATTTAATTTTTACTTTTTTCCCATACCACATTTTTTTCCCACTATTTTCCCGTAATTTTATTTTCAGGTTTCTTAACAAAGCCCAGGGAAAGATATTTCGTTTCTTTTTAATTATTTCTGTAATGGTTCTATATTTTTTAGACCTGGTTTTTATTGGGAAACTAGTCTCCAAAATGTCTACTTCTTTGTTTTTGTTTAAGCAAGTTTTTGACTTTTCTTCTCTCCATCTTTAAAAACCTTATCCCATTGCAATTTGTATTTGTTGTTTTAAATTTTTTTTCACTTTCCCTATGTAATTTGTGGGAGAGCAATGTTTTTTTTAGTGTCCTTAATTTTGTATTTATTTTTTTAAAAAAATCATTTTGTTTTTTTTTTATCGTAAATTTTTATAGTTTTGGGGGTGTTTTAAATCTTTAAATTAAAAATTTGTCTTTTTTCCCTTTAGGCCCAAGGGTGGGTTTTTTAGTTCCCGAGTTATAAGAGAAAAATTACTTCGTTCCCCCAAAAAGTTTTTTTAAAAATTCTGCAACCCCCTTTTCTTTTTTATGGGGTTTGTCGCCCCCTTTCCCTTTATTTTTTAAATTAGAAATTTTGAAAAAGGGTGGACGAAATAAAAACTTTTTGTTTTTTCCCCCAAACCCCAAGCCCTTTTAAACCAAAATTGGGTTCCTGACCAAATCCCTTTATAATTAAAATTAGCCAGGGGTTAAAAATTTTTTGGAAAATAGTATATTTGGGTTTTGGTTTTTATTTAAAAGTTTTTGAAAAAGTTTTTTTTTATTTAAAAAAAGTAAAATTTGTAAAAGTAAATTTATAAATATCCCCCGCTTTTTCCCCTCCCCAAAGGGGCAAATAAATTTAAAAAATTTAAAATTATTTTTTCCCCCAGTTATAAGGTTTTAAGAATGGTTTCAAAAACTTTAAAAAATTTTAAAATCCCTCAAATTAGTGAATGATTTTTAAAAACAACTTTTCCCTTTTTTATATTAGTACCCCAAAAATTTTCGGAAAAATTTTGGACGAAAAATTTTTGGCAATGAAAATTGGGGAAAACCCCTTGAATGTTTAATGTTACCAACCTCTTTTTAAAAATATTTCAGGAAACTCCTGTTTTGGGAAATTTTTCTGTTCCAAAACTTACTTCTAGGGTTCCCCAACCCCGGAGTTCCCCTCCTAAACCGCACCAAAAAACGGTTAAAAAGAATTGAAAATTTCGAAGCGTTGGGGTTTTATTAGTTTTTTAAATCTTGGGGTTTTCCAAAAGTGGATTTAAACCCCCTAATTTGCCCCAAATGTTGTGGGTTAAACCTCCGGGGGGTCCCAATAAGTAAGGGGTTTTAAAAAAATTAATTTAAATTTTTTGCCCCATCCAAATTCGGGGTCACCCCCGGGGAACCACACCACCCCCCTGGTTTGTTTTGGTTCCCTTTTTCCCCAAAACCCCCTTTTTGGGTTTGAGAAAAGTTAGATTTGAAAAATTTAAAAAACCCCCGTATTGATGGTTTCCCCCCCCTTTTTTCTTTCTTTTTTATTGTTTAAAAATTTGTTTTCCCCCCTTAAAAATCCCCCTTTGGAACCCTTAATAGTCATGCTTTAATAATACCCAAAATGAACCCTGATTGTAAAGTGTTGGTAAAAAACCCACAACTTTCCAAAAGGTTCCCCCCTTTAACAAACCCCCTTCCCCCTTAATTTTTAAACACCGAATTTTGTTTTTTGGGGGAAAAGTATGGTTTAAAGGTTTTTAACCAAGCATGATGTAAAATGTTTGAGTTAAAAAAGGGGACAACTAAGAATGAATAGAAGGGGAATGATTAGTTTGGTGTTTTTCCAGCATTGTACTTTTAAATGTAAAAAAATAAAGTAAGGGAGGGGACATTTTTAAGGGGTTTTTTAAATTTTTCGTTTTACCCCGAATTCAAAATTATGTACTTTTTCTTTTGCAGGCCAAAGAAGTGATGTTTAAAAAGGGAAAGTGGTTTGAAAAAAAAATTTAAAAAAATTTGTTTTGGGGGGTTAAATTTTTACCAAAATTACCATCCTGTAAAGTATATTTGTTTGCAGTTTAAAAAAATGCAACTCATTTTTGGGGAAAAAGTTTCTTCATAAAAAATGGCCTAAACCCTTTTTAAAGCTGCAAGTTTTTGTAGTAGTTTATCCTCATAAGATTTTTAAGTAAAAACTGAAAAATTTCTGGGGGCTTCACTTCCGTAATTTTTTCAAACTGTTATTTGGGGGAACATTTAAATAAAAATAAAAATTTTTTGGGCAAAGCAATTTTCCTTTTTCCCTTTTTGGGTTTAAAAAACTTATTTCAAATTCAAAATTTTCACATGGATCAAACTTTCTTTGTTTAAATTAATTTTTTCTGTGAATTTAAAAAGAGATAAAAGAAAAAAACTTCTTGTCTAAATTGATTCCCGATGCTGTTTTGGGGTTTCACTGATTTTTAGTTTTTGGTTATAAATGAAACCCTGTATGTATTCTTTTAAAAATTTACAATGCACCTGTTTCCTATTGTAAAATAATAGGGCAATTTTTTTAGTCAATAAAGATTTAAATTAAATACTAGATTTTAGCAATGTTTTTTGGGATTACCTGGGCTATGCTAAGGCGGGCACGTCAAATGTCCAGAAAAAAGCTCCATGCTTCATTTTTCCTTTTTATAAACTAAAAAGAAATTATTTTTTTCTCGGAACTACTCAGCCCCCCCTATCTTATTTGAACATGACGGTTAGGGGGGCCAAATTTGGGCTTTTGAAATTTCCTTATGCCGATTTAAAAATCTAAAACAGGGGGTTTTCAACTTCGGTTCATGAAAGTTCATGACAGGGTCACGGAATTTTTTGTTTTAATGTCTAGCCTGAAATATAAAAGAACTAGAAGACCTTTAAATTCCCAAAAATTTTTGTTCAATTTTTTACTTAAAATTTAAGATTTTTTGCTCCTCATGGCATCGCACAATTGTTTAGTTTTCTTTACAATTTCAAAGAAAAAAGAAATTTTTGAAACACAAAAACAAGTCAACAGCTAAACATTTCAGCGGGGCCTGGGAAAAAAAGAAAGTAAATGACAACTGTTGGTTGTGATAAACTGTATCATTGTTTGAAGGAATTCCCAAACTTTTAGTGAATTTCCTTTTCTGAATTAGTTTGGGGAAAAGGGCGGAAAATTTGGTGGTATTTTTCATTTCATTGGTGTAGGGTTTATGCTTTGAAAAAGTAATAAAAATGTTCTCTGTTTCGAGGACCCAAAATCCCGGGTGGTGTTCAGGAAAATTTATTGCCCTTAAAAAGAGCGGAGTCTTGTAAGTGCGGATAAGCTGCAAAGTTGTCCTTTTCTTGTAGCTAGAGGTAGATCAATTTTAAAAATACCACCTTTTGGCTTTTGTCATATTCAAACGAAATTTTAAAAAATTTGTTAAATAAAAAAATATACATGATTTTTTTGAACAGTAAAAATGAGTTTTTTTAAAAGGGAAAAAGGGGAAAAAAAGGGGAAGGGGAGTAGCTGAGGTTTGACCCTTGGGGGTGGTCAAAGATTGACAAAAATATTCTCAAATTTTTTAGTTGGGAAAAAACGGGGTTCCGTTTTTTAACTTTTTTTTCCAAACAATTTTTATGTGATTTTTTTTGATCCATAAAAAACTGGGAAAAATTCCTTAAAATAATTTTAAAATAAAAGTTTATAATTAATTCAATCTTGAGGTTTTAAATTTTTTTTGTTTTTATTTCAATCAGGGGGGGTTAAAACTCCCTCTAAAAATACACATTTTTTGTATTTAAAATAATTTTTTTCTAATTTTTAAAAAAAATTTTTATATTTTGCCCTGCTTTAAAAAGAAATTTTTTATAATAAAAGAGACTCTAAAATCTGTGTTTATTCTTAGTTTTCCGGGGAAAGATAACAAAAAAGCAATAACAATAACTTTTTGTACAAAAAATTTTTTTTGGGCCCTTCCCAAAAATTTTATCCCTTGTGTCAGGAAAAAACGGTTTAGTTACGGTTTTAAAGTGAACTGGGTTTTTTAAATTTTTAACTCGTTTCATTTTTCCCCGGGAACAAAAACTATAGCAAGGGATTCTGAACCAAAGGGGTAACTGCCCCTATCTCAGAATTTAAAAAAAAAAAAAAATACAGTAAGGGAAGTAAAAATTTTGCTCTATTGTGACCCTTGTAAACCCCTTTATTACATTATTAACCTTACGATTGAAAAACTACATATACAACATAAAAATAACTATCTTCAAATGGGAAAAAGCCCCAAAATTGTTTAAAAAATCTAAAGTATTAAAGTACTTAAAAATTTTAAAAAAAAAGTCCCTTGTTGAGGTTGAAAATGTTGTAAACATTTTAAGAATGGGCTCTTTAAATTTGAAGCCATTAAAATTTAATTTTTCTATTTATGAGAGTTTCTTCTTCAAAACATTCAGGGCTGTTTCCCTGAAGTAGGAAATTACTGAAAATTATATATGTGTTTCACGGTAATTGCAAGTATATATATAATAGTGTTGAACAATCTATCTCAAAAGAGATGTACGGACTCATTGTTTAGTGGCAACCTAATTGTCACTTCAATAATGCCAAGTCAATGAATATGTCTGATTTGATATTAAAACTCAGCAGATTCCTGAGCTAAACCTGACGAATGAAACACTCGATAGTGAGCAATAGCTCTGTCACTGTGAACAATCGTAATATAGGGAACAGCTGTAATTAGTTCTGGTTATAATGAGATTTGTTCCCAAAGGATCGTTTACTTAGCATTGTATTGGATAACTAGCCTGAAAAAACTAGTTGTCATACATAACTTTATATACCACTTCATACATAAAATGAATGATAATAGTAGAAATTATGGCAAGAGTTTAGTTATTTTTATTCAATGATTATTTTAAAAAACAAAATTTGTTTCTTTTGCTATTTTAGAACATTATATGTTATCCGACATTTTTACTTTTAGCTAACAAATGTTTCTAAAACCAGACATAGGTTATACAGTATCAATGAAATACATGTTCTGTGTATTTAACTCATTTTCTATTACCAAAATATTTTATTGCTTTCATGAAAAAATGCCTATGAGTTGCTAAATAAAGTTATCAGATTGTGACAATAACCCTAACATTTCAGTATTTCCCAAATACGTTGGTGTCCAAAAAGCTGTTTTAGTAACAGTAAAATGATGCCATTTATAAAGAATTTTGTTATATAATCTGTTTGTTAACTTTACCATAACAATCGCTTGAAAACTTTACCCATTGGAAATTTTAGGGAAAGTTTTATTTATTTGGTACTCATTTATTCATTCTGGTTGATGATTAATTACAAAGATTGTTAATTTCATAAAATTTACATACTAATAAAAAGAACAAATTTCATAAGATTAAATTTAAAATTTTGATATCAATATGGCAAGCAAGTGTTGTGCTGTTTTTGCATTATTTTTGTGTTAGTAAAATAATTATCCCTATTTTCCTACCCAAACAC
>NW_025784491.1:0-24527 GCF_021130785.1 Homalodisca vitripennis
TTTAATGGAAAAGGACATTTCTTAGATAACTATACCACAATAAATTTATTTAAAAAATAGCTGCTTTTCCGCCGGTTAAAGGCATCATTCAGTTTTTTAACATTTGTTTTACCCAGAAAACAACATAATGTGGTAAAAATAGAATAAAACATATGGGATAAAACAGAATTAAAAAATTTAAAACAAAAAACAACTGTAAATAAGACCAAAAAAACTAATAAATTATTAAAAAGACATTATGTAGAAAAATTAATGGTTTTGCAAATTTCATAATTTTTAGGAATGGATTTTTTCTTGTTTTTACTAATGGTATAAAAATAATCACTGAAATTTTTACGGAAGGTTTGGGAAATACAAATTATCTTTTAAAAACTTGTCATACACGCACTTTTCCACATTTTATTTCTTTTAAGTCCCAGGAAGATTCCTTTAAGACAAACTAGCGCTAGACGCATTCAAAATTTCATATGATGGTTATTTCTTTTACTGACATGTTCAACCTACATTTAGATTTTTCAACGACGTTTTCTTTTTTTTAATAATTAATAAAATATGTTTCCTATTTACCCTAATTTTCCACAGGTCTTGATGTTGTGGACCGCTATATACGGTCTTGGGTTGCAAACTCACAAGTTCAATTTTTATCATATCACATTCTTGGTTGTTCTTGAATGTTTATGTTTTTTCGGTTTTAATTTTGTTAAATAGCTTCTTATATTATTTTCGGACTTAAAAACAGTGCGGATGTTAAATTTTTAAAACACATCAATTCAATTAGGCCTTCGATAAAATTCACTATTGAAAAATGAGGTTAACAGTGAAATTCCATTTCTTGATATTTTGATAACGAAAACAAAAGAAAACACAATTAAAACAACATTATTTTACAAGAAGACTTTCAGTGGACAGTACCTTAATTATAATTCAAATCATCCTCAACATGTAAAAATTGGATTAGTACAAAGTTTTGTTTCCAGAAGATTAATCATTTGATAACTGATAACGAAGATAAAATTTTAGGAGAAAATTATACTACAGAACTTTTGATCAAAAACAACTACCCTCCGTCCAATTATTGAACGAGCTAAGGCTAAAAACAAAATTTGCAAGCAAATTACCAAAAAAGACAATCCTAAATATCTCACTACCATAACTATTCCTTATGTAAAAGGAAACATCAGAAAAAAATTCGTAAGATAAATTATAAATTTAACATCCGCACTGTTTTTAAGTCCGAAAATAATATAAGAAGCTATTTAACAAAATTAAAACCGAAAAACAAACATCAAGAAACCAAGAATGTGATATATAAAATTGACTGTGGTTGCAACAAGACGTATATCGGCCAAACATCAAGACCTGTGGAAATTAGGGTAAAAGAAACATATTTATAATTATAAAAAAGAAAACGTTTGAAAAATCTAAATTAGTTGAACATGCAGTAAAAGAAAACCATCAGTATAAATTTTGAATCGTCTAGCGTAGTGTTTAAAGAATCTTCCTGGACTAAAAGAAATAAAATTGAAAGTGCGTGTATGACAGTTTTAAAAGATAATTGTATTTTCCCAACCTTCCGTAAATTTCAGTGATATTTTTATACCATTAGTAAAAAAAGAAATCCATTCCAAAATTATGAATTGCAAACCATATTTTTCTACATAATTCTTTTATAATTTATTAGTTTTTGGTCTTTACAGTTTGTTTTTAAATTTTATTCTTTTTATCCATATGTTTATTCTATTTTACATATATGTTGTTTTCTGTAAACAATGTAAAAACTGATGATGTCTTAACCGGCGAAAGCGCTATTTTTAATAAATTTATTGTGGAAGTATCTAAGAAATGTCTTTTCCATTAAAACCCCACCTACTTCCACCAAGGATACAAAGCAGAAAATGGTAAGTGGTTTCAAAATACATCTACAACTTGTATAAAGGAAAAGGTTTCAACTCTCTCTACTAAGTTTAGAATCAGTGAACTATCGCAGACTGATCTTTAGAAAATGTTCATTACTCAAAAAAAATTGACAAAAGTAAAAATTCCCTTTGCAGAACCACTGTCTAAATGTTCACAATTAATTTAAATCTCAAAATTTCTTAAGACAAAAAACTCAAGAGTAAATTTAATATTCACTCCATTAAATATAATGGAAATTATAATTGTGCACAAATACTTTTAAGGCTAGAATTTAACTCTATGGCTGGCATGAAACGATCCATGGATCTTGTCACCAAAGATCTATTTGTATTGGCAAACAATTAAATATTCATTGCCAAAGTAGAAGTATTTAATTCTCTAACCCTTTAAGTACTGAAACCCCTGATCAGGCATAAATAAACATTAGTTTACTAAAACCATCATATCTTTGTTAATTCTTATTGTATCCAAATATATTTTAAATGGTGTTAGAAAGTACTTAGGATTTAATTCGCAATCAAAATAACACACAAATGATATCATTATATATCGAGCACAGCCAATCATTATCGTTATAAGTAATTACAGCTATTACTTTACACAGGATTAGTTTAGTAATAATATATCTATGAATGTAATATTACATCACAAACTGTGAAGGGATAAGTGCCCAAGGTAAAAAGTGTTAAACTGATGTTCAATTTTTCAAAACTAACCCGTAAAAGTAGTCCAAACCAGAGATCTAATGTTTGACTATAGCAACAAAATGAGGGTACTCACATTGATATCTGCCTCAACGATGAAGTCAAAGTCGATAGCAAAGTCGAGGGCAAAACGGGTGGCATTCAACAAGGCAATGGGGTCAGTCTCCACCTTACTATTCCGCCGAACATACCCTGAACATGACGATGTTCATGCCAAGTCCACCGATATTCTGCCACAGATCTCGGAAGTACGGGGTTGGACTTATGCTGCGTTGTACGTGCATTTCATCACCTGGAATCAAGAAGTTTTATTGTTTTTAAACACAAACAGGAAAAATGACAGGCTTGTATTTATTGTGTTCATACTCTCTAACAGTTACAAAGTATATATTGTTTAGCAGACAATAACAATTACCAGGTTAAACAATAAAATATGATTAAAAAATAACCAATGGTTTAATTTAAAATATATCAATATAATCATAGTGTGTTAAACTTCTCATGAGGATATTTCACTTAGAAAATTTCTATCTAAAAGTACAGCGCCTGTTGAAATAAACCTGAAGTTTTTATTTTCAGCATTGTAAAAACAGAAATAATCTCTTTAAAAAATATTGACTTCAAATACAAAACTGTTTAAAGGCATTCCTTACAATATCCCAAATAAAAATCTTTAACCTATAACAATTTTAACCTGATCAAAACATATCTTCCTGTCGGATTAAAAGGCACTTTTACTGTCTATCTTAAAAATGTCTAAACTTCAGTTTAAATAAAGCATTATTGATCAATGGTTGTGCCAAAATGTTCAGGTTTAATTCCCCATGCTGAGCAATTATTAGCAGGGCCTTCTATAATTTTAACACGATTAAACACAAGAGTTTACAGTAACAGACTAATTATCCCCACCACGGTCAGGAGGAATGGAGAAGAGGCCTGAAGTATTCTCTCCTTGTCATAAACACTACTACTTGGGATAAGGGAGATAACTTCAAACCAAACATGCCTTCGGGTTATCTCACCCTATATTTTATGAGGATGCAGACTCTGCGGAGAAGAAGAGGAATCAGCGGAGCATATTTGGCTAAATTGTCCTGCCATATCTAAAATTCGGAAAAGACTCCTAGGCGCATATCTCCTCAGCCCCAAAGACATCAGAGGAACAGGAGCCCTCAAAATCTGAATCAGCTTCTGTAAAGTCTCAGATTCTGAGGATACCAAATATAAGTAAGGGAGGCGCAAAGGTCCTTTGAGGACTAAGTGCGGGGACAATCGGCTCTTTCTCTCAGGAAAAAGAAAAAAAAATTCTCTTTGTTATAAAACACTAATAATTGGGATAAGGGAGATAACTTCACTTCAAACCAAACATGCCTTTGGGGTATCTCACCCTATATTTTCCGAGGATTGCCCCTTGAATTCTGGGAGGGGGGGACGACAACAAACAGCTACTTTCTACAACAGCAGGAATACAAAATGCTGCCAAGTCCACCACGACAGAAAATGCTGAAGAGGAGAAGGTAAAGTTAAAATCCCAAAGTTATATGAGACTGTGGGACTTTCTCATTCCAAAGGAGAAGAGTGAATTCGCTTGATGATATTAATAAGACAGTATGGTAGGGAAGCAAAAAAAGAAGGATCAACTGATGATTTTGATGAGGGTATGTTACAAATATAGAAGAACATTACATTTTGAGGATTGAGACTTATCCTCGTCTACTGGTATAAAAAAAGGTTAACAAGCACAAAGTTTAAAAATTAAAGAAAGTATAGATCCAAGATTATTTATTGACCATACACAATACATTGCAATGAGTCCTCGTCCAACTGTAGAATAAAAATAATAAAAACTATTGTAAGGTGCTACGATAATTAGACTAGATAAGTAAAATTTTGCATTAAAAAATATTAAACTATAAGTATGGTTTAAATTACATACAATAATAAATAAGTAAAGTAAATAAATAACAAGATTACAAGAGTAATAAATTAACAATAATAACACCACACAAATAATTAAAAAGAGCTAGTTTAAACATGCATTATTAAAATTTAATAAAAAAATACTCAGCAATAGAATTTAATAGGGTACTAACCATAAAGACTTTCACCCAACTGGAAACTCTTATAAAAGTAAGTCTCACATGTTTATATCGGAGTATGGAGCATTTCAAAAATACGTGTTCAAAATACAAAAGTCAGAAACAGCAGAATGTATTTTCTGCCATGAGGAAGACACACCTGAGCATTCTGTATAGCTTTTTCTGATAAAGATATTGGGTGAAGTTAGGAGACAATGTTTTCAGCTATTGGAATCTCACAAGGAACAATAAAGTTTATAGAATGCTGGAGGGAAAATGCCACTGAGATATGACAAAGATGGTGTTGGAGATCTTTAAAAGGATAACAGAGGAAGAAAGAATGTAACAAAAATCAGCAGGAAAAATACAGTAATGCTGAAGTAATGCAATAAAGTCAGTCCCAGTTTTGGCCAATAGGAACATGGGGAAAAGTTTTAAGTGGGCCCTACATGCCTGTGGAAGTCACAAAGGGCTTGTGACACCCCCCACAAACCCCCCCCCCAAATAAAAATCTGGTAGAAAATTTCCTCACCCCATAGATAAAAAAAGTAGTAGCAGACAATTATATGAGTTAAAACCCCTATTTAAATACTTGTCTAAGAGTTAAATAAACCCACTGAAATTAGTTTTGAAATATCCTGGTGGACAACACTATTTCAAATATTTTACACTGAATCCGAAAACTTGAGACTCTTCTTCCTAAGGACTAAAAGAAAGTTTAGAGTTATCTTTTCAGAACTGAGCGTATAAATTTTTGCAATGTTAGACCTTCCAAGTAATCTAACGTAAAATTATTAAGATAGAAGACAAAGAAAATCAATTACTCTAATTACTTACGGTAAGGTAATGGTGATCTCCTTGGGGATCTTGAAATGGACCTTCTTCTCTGCCTATGATAATCATCTTGTCTGTCTCTTGAAAATTCAGAACATCTTTCTCTAACTGGAGACTCTCTAGATCTAAAAGATCTCCTTTCTCTCATTCTGTCTGGTGATCTACGTCTTTCCGGAGAGAAGCTTCTTCTTCTGGGAGATATTCTCCGGCGATCTCTTTCAGATGAAAACCTAAAATCTCTCCTTACTGGTGATCTTCGAAGACCTCTGCCTGCCCTATTCCCTACAGGTGATTCCTTCCTATTCCCTCCCCTTAATGATTCCTCTTCGATGACTTTTCCCTGGAGATGTTTTTGTGAGCTGTTTTTTCATCAGATGTCTTCTTTCGTGAGTCGTCCTTTGCCAAATCTTGACTATCAGATCTTTTCTGGTGGGTCAACTCATCTCTTGAATCTCTTTGAGATGTAGCTGGTTCTTTATTACTAATCTCAGGTGATTGAATAGACATCAACTGGAGTGAGACCTGGGGGTACCGGTAAGTTCTCCTGAATAGACAAGTTTGTTGTTTGCATTTTGCGATTGTACCATTGAAGAAGGCTGTGGACCAAATTGTAACGGCATCTCTTGAAGATCTCCATGCATTGGGAGAGGCGGGCGTATATACAAAGGTGGAGGACCAAAAGACATCTCCTGAATCGCGCGGGACCTAACATTCCCTGTGGGTAGAAAGGCACAAAGTTTACCCGGTTGAGGTTGAGGGTACATGTAGTCTACAGGTTGGGGATGTGGGCCCATCGAAGCACCATAATGAAATTGCTGGGCTCCAACGTTATAGTCCATGGGTTGAGGGTGTGGTTCCCGTCATGCCACTGTAGGATATGGGTTGGGAATGGTTAACAACATCCTGTCTTGTTTCAAGATGGATTGTACAAATCACTTTGTGAAGTGCTCTTTGAATCTCTTCCACTCAATTTGACAGAGATATTTTTTCCAGTTGGTTCGTTGTTGTCAATCAAAATGAAACTGTTGGAGAAAAAATTATCAATTTCAGAATCCTTGGCAATTGAAATCTAGAGTTAGGGTACCATTAGCAATATCTACTGGAGATTCTTCAGGAAGTTCTTTGTCACTTCCGATACCATTAGCCAAATAAGAGGTGGACGAGTGAAGTCCTGAATTTGATTGATACAAAGTACTTTGATCATTGTTGTATACTGTTGAAACACCAATATTTTCAACAACGGTTTCTCACTCCTTTTCCATCTTCCAATGTTTCAGGCCACATGTCTCTACAACAAAATTAAATCATGAATGTATATGTACAGAAACATCTTTTAACCATTAACATGTTCTTATTAACATTCAATGCCAGTTTTCACAGACAGATGTACAAATACAAGACCTTTGTCCATAGACCAACAAACTACTACTTCACCAGAAGTCCCTATAAACAAAAACACATTTCAGCAAAAGATCCAACACAGGAAAAGATCCATTCCATCCAATGTTGGAAATACAATTTTGTTGGTCTATATACTGAAAACAAATTAAGCGTTTCTGGGACACTTGTCTTTATATCTGGAGAACATTTAAACACGGTATTAGCAATTTTGCTCACATATGTCAACCATGTTAATGGTAAATGTAGAGAAATTATGAATATATTTTAAACTCTGGTTTAAAGTACATCTCTTAATATTCTTGGCTTACCAAGTTGGAGATCTTATCATAATGACAAAGGAACAACTCTGAAATTAAATTTGGGGAGCTTTCTTAGTAAACATTTTAGTAGATTCTTTACTAGGTAAAGTTACTCTCAAAAAGAAACTTTGTTCTCTACATGCAAGCACAGCAGCAGTAATTGAAAAATGATGAGAGCCATTGTCTATAACAAGCTGTGTCTGATCATTCTGCTAGTAGATTCTGAAACTCTTCAGCTACTGTCCTGACAATTCGGTAGCAATCGAACATCATGAAGTAAATGACATTTTTTTAGGAAATGAGAGATTGTCATCTCCCAACTTAACTGCGATTCCAAAAAGACCCAGTTTTGAATTTGGGGCTTTAATAAATAAAGTAGGCCACCTATTATTGATCTTAACACGATTGTAAGCTTTGCTGAGGATTAACGTGTTCAAACATGAACATTTATGCGTGCACACAATTAAAATACATAATGAACAGGAAACAAAAACAACAGTTACCACAGCACTACAGGAAACAAACAGCACCATTCAATATTTATAACTGTTTATCTGTAAACTAGATGCAACAATCCATAACAAAAATTAGCTTTACAGAATTTTGTCAGGTAGTAAAACAAATTTTTTAAAGATTATCTCTTAAGTTTATACCCTTAAAACTAAGCAACTGAATTAAAGACAAGCCATGCTGTTAAGAGGCATTACTGAGGTACAATTAAAATAAGGGTTTACATGAATCACAATATTTTTACCTTCTACACCACAAGCAGCCCTTACATTAAAACATAGACATGCCAAAACCTCTATTTGACCAAAACAAATAGTATGATGAAAAATGTTGAGCCTAACTGATTCTAAATTTGTAAAAGTTTATTAATTACAGGTATCTATAAGTAGGTGGTGTTATCTACATTGTATTAGGAAAATAGAGTGCAATATATATTTTACACGAAAAACATTTATTTTAATTTTATATTTTAATACTATTGTAAAAACACATTAATTGCGCATAAAATATAAAAATAATACAGTGGGACAGTGGGCGGATTCTGGAAAAGTTATTTGGCCAGGCCCCGCCACCATCACCGTGACACGCCGTTCGTTCAACATAGTCCCTTCAAACAGAGGCTTAGCGAGGCCCGGTCTAGGTCTCCTGAGGTCCCCGGACCCTAGTAAAATTTTCTGAAAAAACTAGTTAGAGTATGAGTCTGGTAGCATAAGGAGGGTAAAATATACTCAGCATGCATTTGTACAGTGGAAAGAATATTTGATGCTTCACAACTGCTGGATTGTTTTCCATAACTATTTTAGCCATGACCATCATCATCATCATCAAATCAAAATCAAAATCAAATCAAAACATCCTTTAATAACATGTTCATTGAGAACAGAAATGGTGTCAATTATACATAGTCATAATTCAAATCACATAGAGATACAAATTATACATTTGTAAAATGAGTCAGTGAAATGTTTTAACAGATAAAGCGTTCTTTGGAATCGTTTTAGTCATGTTGAAGGAACTCGTTGATGGAGTAAAAAATGACGTTCGGCCAACCAGCTGTGAAGTCTTGATTTCAGCTTGCTTCCACTTCCTGTTCTTATGTCCCTTGGTAGACGGTTGAAGAATTTAGCACCTTTATATGTGGTTTTTTTCTCATATTGAGTGAGGCGATGTGCTGGGAGGTTGTAGAGGTTGGCATTACGTGTGCAGTAGGTGTGTAGATCCGATCCTCTCAAGAGATCTTCTCCATCCACGTACATCACAACTTCTTTTGATGTAGAGTCCAACAATCGTTAAGATATTTAATGATTTAAATGCTTCCCTGCAGCTGTCAATTCGTTGCAGTCCGGCTAAAGTTCTGACTGCCTTTTTTTGAATGACCAGGATTTTCTCGATGTTTTCTGCAGAAGCTGCACCCCAGACGGCAAGGCCATACCTTAAGTGTGTTTCGAAGAGTGCAAAATATGCAGTTCTTGCTGTTGCTAGGTCACTAATGGCCTTAATTTGTTTAATTGCATAGACACTAGTGGTTTTAATTTTTTACAAAGATTTTCTATGTGTGGGGTCCAGCATAACATGTTGTCTAGAGTTATGCCTAGAATTTCACTTGGCTTTCCAAGGTGACGCCTGGTATCTGTGGTACATCTTCGTTTCGGTGCCCAAATCCAACTTGGTTAGTTTTTGTAGGGTTTGACGACCAGGTCATTGTTATGGCGGTACTGATAGGCCATGTTAAGAGCTATGTATGCGGTAACGGCTAATTTATCAGTTGTTTTGTCATTTAGTAGCAAAACAACAGATAAAATTAGCCGTCATCATCATTCTTGCCGTGCCATTCCTCCATTCCTCGCCATTTCAGTTATTGTAGCAATAAATAATTTATAATGTGATGTAACAACGAGATGACGTTAAAATAATTAGACAAACGTACTACCACTGCACATCTGTTACATCAGTTCAACACCACGTACTGTATACAGTGTAAAGTGCCAGTGAATAAATCTTAGCTTTTAAGAAATAATAAACAAGAGCAAACATTAACAAGGACAAAAAATCAAATAAATACGTTATAACTACAATACAATATTATACGCATTAATGGAACATGACATGGAGTAATATTTAAAAATACTTACTGTTTTTTTGTACATCCTGAAGACCGTACTGACAGAGTAAAATTTACCAAATCGTACCACACTTAAGAATTAAAACTGGAGTTCTTTATAAATGTGTGGTACTAAATTTACAACGTAACATTCCAATAGGAGATTTGAAAATGCTAAAACCTACTATCAGAATAAAATTAATTACTCAAGGAGAAAAATATGAATAAGTTTTTTGTTACATTTTTACATGTCGAATTTAAGACAACACCATTTTTATTTATTAAATTTTATTGTAGAAATATTGTGGAGAATTTTAAAAGACCCTTTAGTGCTTGAAAAGTTAGAGCATTAGTACACATAAGGTAACTTAAATCTTCAAAAATATTTTAATTTTTTTTTAAGACAACAATAAGTACAATTAAAACGTATATTTTGAAAGTACCATACCCCGATGTTGTTATTGTTCCAATGATTCTATATTATAGTGGCTAACATTCGTTACTTTTTGCACATCAGTAGATTACATTTATTATGAATTTTAATAGTTTTAAAATGTTTTTAAGTCCACTCTTCTATCAACTGTGAGATGAAACGTCATTTCGGAATGCTCAAAAACATGAAATGCAGTCAACTTTTAATAAAGCCAAAGTCAAAGTCAAAAAATCTTTATTCATTTTTAGTTACAATGATATAACAATTTGAATAGTGTCAGTTTAAACTAGCTAAAAACTAATATAAAATAAGCCTATAATAAAACTAAAATAAAACTACCTGATTTGCAAATCAAAATATTCATCTAATGAATATAAAGCCTTGTCTATCAAGTATGCCTTAAGCTTTCTTTTAAATATTTTATAGTTCTGTTTCTTGTTTGATAGCAAGTGGAATGGATTTAAGAAATTTGGATCCAATGTATGTTGGTTTTTTGTGTAAAAATTTAGCCTATGGTGAGGTATTAAAATATCATTTTTATTACGTGTATTGTTACAAATGAATTACGTTGGTCATACCAGTATTTAAGTTTTTAATTTTAGAGCACATAATTGTATCCATTATATATTGACCGTAGACAGTTAAAATTTTTGAATTCCTTAAAATATTCTTTCACGGATTAATTACTTTTAGTCCTAACATAATTCTCAGAGATTTTTTCTGTATCCGGAGAATTTCATCAAGATTTGATGTTTTTCGTAGCACCATACAAACAGAGGCCATATGCAATATAAGAGTGTATATAAGAGAAATAGATTGTCCCTCAATGTATCAGTGCTACAGATAAAAGACATCTTCGTCAAAGCATAATATAAAATAATAAAAAACTGTTAAATTTACTACGATGATGTGAAGAGTGAAACTACTGTGTATGTATTTTTTTATTTAAAAAATAATGAAATATTTAAAAATAAATCGTACTTTATTAAGAACACAACACAGCTTTCTTAAAATTGTGTCTTGTCTGTCAGTCTGTCTGTCTGAGTGACACCCTCTTCACAGGTCCCACAGACTTGAAAACCGGTTTCTCTTGGTCCTCAACTGATTTTTGGGGTCATGAAGGTAAAAATGTAAAAATAAAATTCTAAGAATAAGAATAATTTATTCACACAATACAATAGAACTCAAAGGTTTTCCTGCGCAAGTCAAAACATCAGTATCAAAAGTAAGTTTAAAAAAGCAACAGAACAGCATACAATTTAAAGGTAAAAAACAATAAATTCTTGTAACATTTTTAAGTTATTCCTACTGCAAAAAAAATCGGTCTAGTCAAGACATGGGTATCATGAGAGCCTCGTGGAGACTGAGAAAGCCTTCCCGATCAAGTAAGTCTTTAAATAATTTTTGAAACTGTTTAAATTTTGTTTGAATTTTGATTACATTTGGAAGTAAACTGTACAGTTTAGGACCAAAATAAAAAATTGAGTTTTTGAAAAGGTTGGTTGAGTCTGAAACGGTCTGAAATTAGGTAATTTCTGTGCCGTGTATTATGGTCATGATTTTAAATTTGGAAAATGATTTTTATTTTGATAAACAAACATTGTCAAATGAAAAATGAGAAGGGAGGCCAAGGTTAGGATCCCACTAGATCGGAAACGCTCTCTACAGCTCTCATCTGATCTCATTCCCCAGACGACCCTCAATGCTCTCTTTTGAAGAGTGAATACTCTATTAAAGTTGATTGACACCAGAAAAATCCCAAAAAATATTATTCCACCGTGCCTCAACTTTGACTCAAATAAGCCTAAGTAAACCCAGTTTAAGAACTTGTTCTGAGGAAAATGTAGAAAGGCACCTCAGGGCGAATGTAGATGAATTTAAGTTTTTATCTAAGTGTTTTACCTTGGTTTTATAGCAACCATTATGGCAGCAATAAATTCACAGAATAAACAAATTTTTGTTAACAAACTGAGTACAATCACATAACGCTCTTATCATGTGAGAGCAACACACGTGATGAAGTTACTGTGTTGGATTGGTTGGTAACACTTTGTTACTTTCTGTTGTGTCCTTTGATACTCCGTTGTATTGCAGTATTTCTTTTTGGTAAATTACAGGTATCTTTTACTTTATATCTTACTTGTAGCTATTTTTCAGAGATAAGTTGACATAAAAAACGAGGGACGATGCCTCACTGTATTAATTACTGTGGATAATTACAAATTACTACAATTATCAACTAGATCCAGCAGTAGATATGACATGTGACACTTCCAACACTTTTATTAGCCAATTAATAAAAAACCTTAAACTAGTTCTTTTTTTTAAAAACAAACTGTAATGCAATATGAACATTAAAATTATTTATAAATTCAATAATGTATTTTTTTATTATTTTAGGTCTATTTCTGGCCTACACACAAGATTGTAATATTTCTTATCAAAAACAGTGTTTGATATATCTGACAAGCACCTAAAAATAATTGACCCAAGATGAAATAAAAACATGGACATGTGAAAATTGTAAGACCTCAATGACTGCCCAAAACGGCTCTATGTCAGAATTAACCTTTGTGGCAATAGGAGAAGCAGAACAACGTCCCACATCTAAGACACCCAGCCCATCAGGATACCACAAGGTCAAGGAAAATAGAAACACAGTTATATCTGATCTGGAGCTGAGCTTGAGTGCTGTAAAAACAAAGGTAAAAGATCAAGAGGGACAAGAGGAAGATGATCTTGAGACATCTCTGGCATTGGCAGCAGAGGTGGGCAGTCTTCTTTTGGCTGAAAACTTGGAGCTGAAAAAGGATGCTGAGGACCTAAGCACCCGAAACTCAGCGCTGGAGGCTAAACTTGCTGAACTGGAGGCAACACTGGAAGATCGAACTGAAGCCGAGGAAAAATACCTACAAAAAATTGAAGAATCGGGAAGAAAACTACAAGAAGCTATAGCCCAGATCGCAAAGGAAAAACAAAATAGACAAGAACTACAGAACTTTTACGAGGATCATGACACAAGACAGACTCTCATTTTTGATGAACAAGCAAATAAAATATTAGAAACTAGAACAAAATAATCCTTAATCTCAAAAGAGAAAAATCTGGACAAAGAGATTTGCTGGACAAAAACCAACAAGACTCAAAGAAATTCAAAAATGTAGAAAACGCAAACCATACAACCAGCCACAGCCTACACAACAGCACCGTCAAGTCCAACACCAGTGAAGCAATTACATGTAATAATAAACAAACCGAAATTAAACCAAGATGACAAAACGGCCTAACCTCAGACACCTAAACTCACTAGCGCTTCAGAAAACACAAACAGATTATTCAGAATTTTATGTTCCCAACTACTCTGCCTCTCTATTAATTGAGCTGACTCAACTGAAGATTCGACAAGACCAACTAGAATGCTCTGTGGTAACTTTGCAAGAAAAACTGCTTAAGCAAGGTGAACAAACAAACCCTGCAACACCACCAGCACTCACACAAAGTACACCCACTGCAAAGAGTCTTCCTTGTTCTAAAAACCATAACATAAGTAAGAGCAAAAAACAAACTGGGAAGGAGAGGAACCATTTCAGTGTATCTCTCCAAGTAGCCAAAAACAAAGCTCGGCATGAAGAACCTGCCAATGTAGAAACAGGCTTGAGAAGGACTACTGTAAATGAAGGATTAATTGAAGGGATCAGAAGAGAGAAAAAACCACCACTGAGTGCTAAAATCCTCCCAAGTGGAGAAACCCTTGAGAGTTTGTAACTAGGAGAACTTGAAGCCCTCAAGGGATGCTCAGAAAATGACCATTTTCAAACCCAGCAACGCCAAAATAAACCCATCAGTAAAAACTTTTCTAACCAAAGTCAACCCCCACAAATATACATCAATATGGAAGTCGCCTCAAAAAATGAAAACGCTTTTTTAGAAAACTGCCAACCAAAACAGGAAAAGACACAAAAACATAACAAAACCACAGGATTTTCATCAACTCCACTCTGAAAAAAAAGGACTCAGCCTCAGAAATCTCAATTTTTCCACCAGAATATAAGGGGACTGTCTAAAAAAAAGTTGAGAGGCTAAATCACTTTCTGAACCAGTTTGCGCCCAACAGTACTGATATTAACTGAACATGGGCTAAATCAAGATAATCTACGCTCAATATCAATTCATGGATATAAACTAATTACAGCTTTCAGCAGAGGGCAATCATAAACTTGGAGGAGTTGCGATATATCTGGAGGAAAACATCAGGCATTGAGGGAGAATCAGCGGATATTGCCAACTACTGCATAGAATTAGTGTGTGAAGCAGCCTTGATAAAGATCAAAATTAACAAACAATCACTACATATATTGGGAGTTTATAGACCTCCAGGAGGACAAAGTAAACAAGCAATCGAGATGATAGCTAGTATCCTGGAAAATATTCGAGCAGAGACAAATCCAATACTTTTAATGGTGACGTTAATTTTGACAGACTAACTGACCAATCCAGAAAACCAACATTTTGAAGAAGAGCTGCTAAGTCATGGAATAATACGCCTCCCTCTCCCAGAAACACGCATAACTAACACTTGCAAATCATCTATAGACTGCATATGCACTAACATGCCCAATTCAACTGTCAAATTCAATATTTTTTCAAACAGGCTTATCAGATCACACAGGCCAACAATGTCTTTTACAACCTAGAAAGTAAAATCCCACAAACATCAGTGAGTGAACACAGAAGAAATTTCAGTAAACAAAATCTTCAAAATCTTAAAACGGAGCTTATGAAAGTAGACTGGAAGCTGTGTGTATAATGAGCCTGATGCTGAAGAAATGTACAATGCCTTTTACAGGAATGTAAGGCTGAATCTGGACTTAACTTGCCCAAATAAGAAATCAAGAACCAAAAAAAGATCTAAGCAAAATGGCAAGTACGATGAAGAAGCCAGGAGATTGAAAGAAATTTTTCTCAGGGCCTTTCGGAAATATGAAGTAACTGGCAATGCTGCAGATAAGGCTGAAATGATCACTAAGAAAAAAGACTACGACCTCAAGCTTAGAAACCTTAAACGTACTGCAGCATCAGAATACATAAATAAATCCGACAATAAATCAAAAGCACTGTGGACCATAATAAACTCAGAGAAGCAGGCTAAAAATCCAAGTGTAAACACCTCTTTCAAATGGAAATAAATGGTACATTTGAAAACAATCCCTCGTTGATTGCTGAAAACCTAAATAAATTTTTTGCAGAAGTAGCAGAAAATACACTGATAAAAAACAGAAATGATCTGCATTATGTCCCGCAGTCAATTCAAAACCCTTCCCATTAGGCAATACAATCGAAGTGTTCAACTTTGCTCCAACTAATGAAAAAGAAGTTTTAGAAATAATTAGCTCTCTCAAATCAAAATTATCATGTGGTTTGGATGAGGTACCATCCAAGGCTGTCAAGCATTGTGCTGAACAACTCGCTGCCCCCCTTGCTGCTGTGATAAATAAATCATTTGAACAAGGACACTTCCCATCATTACTAAAATTATCGAAGATTTACCCAAAACACAAGACTGGAACAACTACAAAATTAGAGAACTATCGGCCAATCTCATTGATATCCACATTTTCAAAAATAATAGAAAAAAATTGCAATCAAAAGGATGACTGAACATCTGCAAAACCAAGAGCTGCTAACAAAACATCAGCACGGCTTCTTAAAAGGAAGATCAACACTAAGTGCATTAGTCAGCCTAGTTGAATGTGTCACAGATCAGCTGGAGGACAACAAACTTGTAGCAGCTGTTATGGTTGACTATAGCAAAGCTTTCGACTGCTTGGGACACGACCTCATTCTAACAAAACTGGCAACTCTAGGTGTCAGGGGAGGGTCGGGGAACTGGATAGCGAGTTACCTAGAAGGACGCCAACAGCTTGTAGAATTACAAAACATCAACAAATGGTAAGAAGACATCCTTCAAATCCACCTTTCAACCCTCAAATAGAGGAGTACCACAAGGCTCAGTTTTGGGCCCTTTTCTGTTTGTCCTTTTTACCAATGATTTTCCAAATTCCATAAATTATAACTCTGTAATGTATGCCGATGACACTACTCTCCTTCTAACCACAAATACTGCTGAAAGAGCTCCACTCTGACATAATATCATCAACGCAAGAAACACTTCACTACTGTCTCCAAAACGACCTGGTAATAAATCCAAAAAAGACAACCTGCATAAACTTTTAGTAGGCGACTGGACGAGATACCAAAAATTCCTGATCTCTTGGTAGAAAAAGAAGCCAAATTACTGGACGTTACCATAGACTCTGATCTTTCCTGGACTACTCATGTCAATAATTTGAGCAAGAAGCTGGCATCAGGAGTTTTTGTTGTGAGAAGAATGAAGTGGATTGGAGGACTCGATTTATAGCAGGAAAGCAGCCTACTACGCCTTGATTGAATCCCACATTAGGTATGGTTTGATAGTGTGGGGTGGCACAACCAAACAAAACCTAAATAGAATCCTAGTCCTACAAAAGAAAGCAATAAGAACACTTGCTTGATCTAAAACCAACAGAGAGTTGTAGAGAATCTTTCAAAGCACTAGGAATTCTAACAGTGATAAGTCTCTATATCCACACTGTTGTTACCCACACACACCAGCAGGATTACAGACGAGGGGGAGAATATCCCCCACTACAAACACGAGACGAGCAAAAGACTACATACTTCCACTACACCACACTACACAGTACAGCAAGAAGCCGTCGTACATCGGACGTAAACTGTATAATGCACTACCAGAATCACTGAAGAACCTGAACACCCAACAACTGAAGAGACAACTACAGGACTGGCTGGTGGACCACGACCGCTATAACACATTGGAGGAATTCTTCACCATGACACAAACCTACTAATTTTGTAAAGCAAAGAAGCATGAAGACAATTCTGTATTTTGACGCCATTTACATTTTCTTGATGAAATTGTAAATAAAGCATTTTGATTGAATTGATTGATTGATTGATGTTTTAGCAAAAAATCCACGAGTACAGTGAAGAATCTAGGTTAAGAGCACAATCTAAACAGAGATAAATGCCAAGATTTTTTATTTCCAAAACATTTTTCTATTTACATTCAAACAAATTATATACATGGAATAGTCATTTCATCAAGTGTGCTACTTAATGCAATTAAATAATCCAATACATTAATTAGTAACTTACAACAAAATTTACAGGATTTATTTAGAGGGTTGGTACAGTCTTAAGGTTTATGATCTTAAAAACTATTATGATTGTGACTTTTAACATAAAGAAGTGTAGTAAACTACTTCACACAATATTATTTTACAGGATACAAGACAATAGATTGATTTGTAAAATCTGGTGATATTAAGTATTACAAATTATCAGTATCGTAGGAGAAGGTTTAAGGATTTTCTTGCTTAAAGCGAATCGTGAATGAATAAAGGAAAGGTTGTTGAGTTCTTACACAAAAGCTGATACCACAACTCAATTATTTATATATAAGTTTTGTGACTGTATGGAAAAACAAAACATGTTCTACTTTGATTCCTATAAGAGTTATGTGTTTATTTCTTATTCTATCACCAAAGAGTACCACTTAAAAAACGAATGAGCAGACAGTGATAAGAATCAATGGTGCAAATACAATTCTCATGTGGGGAAAGGCAAAAATAAGTTGTTTTAGCAGAATCAATAGGGAAGGCGGAGAAGACAATTATGTGAAAATGGAGAAAATTTTTACAACCGCTGTTAAACAAAAATAATTAGTAAAATCAGCCAAAAAACCAAATAAGAAGTACAGTATAACTTCATTTATCCGGATCATCAAGTTACCTGGATCTATTTTGAAGAGTGGCTAAAAATACATTTGTTTTAAGATTAAACTATTTTTGTTGGATTTCTAACTTAGAATTTTTTTCTGCCTGCGCGATAAGAATAATGCGTACAATATAATAACAAATGAACAATGTTTTTTGTAATAGGCCAATCTTTACAACTGTTAATTTGTAAGATGTTAAAATGATTGGCTTCAGAACGACAACAGCATTGTTCCGATGATCACTACAGAATTTGTATTGGCAGTATGTTCTTGTACGGGTAATAAAGGAGAATGAAAAACAATTATAAGAAGCAACAGGAAGACATCATGACTTATTCTGATGTAACGGTATAGGCAGACCGGTTTATTTTGAGTGGCAATTCCTAGAAGCAGTTGTACCAACGTCAAACAAAAACACTGTCTGAGTTTTGATTTTGATGAAATAATAAGCAACATTTCTTTGCATTTGTTATTTAATTTGTTTTCTATATAGTTGATCTTTGTAAAACAAAAATAACAAATTTGCTCTCTTTTAATGTTGTATTTACAAAATAAACTCCTAATTATCTTCTAATTTATTGTGTTTTTTAATGAAATTTTCAGTTGTAGACCCCAATTATCAGTATAAATGAGGTACTGTGTACTACTGCTATTGAGCAAAAAACTAAATAAAGTTTTCTACACATAAAGTAGCTACAGTGAAAAGGCTTTATTTCATGTAAATGTTGAGTTAACTCTAGTTCACCTTCCTCTTAGTGCATCGTCTGGGATCGGATGCTGTTTTAGATTTGACTCCTGAAATCTTGTCATGTTCATTCGAAGACATCCAAAAACAAAGTTATTATTAAAAAAACCAATATGATTTTTATTCAACTAATAAGGAATCGGCCGGTTTGTCTAATATAGTCCGATCCTTCCAAAATTAGATTTAATGAACATATAAAAGCATTGAAGACATCAAATTCAAAATATTCTGACCACTTCAATAACACCGGCCATACATACACCAAACGTCGAAAACAATCTTAAATTTTACACACATGCAAAAAAAAGTCCCCTATAGTCAACTTTTAGAATATTTTGAAATTTACAAAAGGGCCAAAATTAACCCTAATGTGTTATTAAATGACAAAGATTTCATAACAAAAAATGTATTATTTTGATAGACTTTTAAACTATACAAATTAAAGACAAAATGTAGCCACCTACGTAGTTAAAAACATATGTTCAATTAGGTCTAATTATTTATCATTATTTCTCTTATTACCTTAACCAATACAAGTAACTGAAGATGGATTCTTCGAATCCTAAATGTACATCGTACCAAATAAAAAATACAAAAGTGTTCAAGGTGTATTCTTATTACTCGTAGTTACATTAAACACTTTTTTGAGGATACATTTATAAAAATTTTTTGTTTGTGCTTCAATTTGTTTGCCACTTTCTGACCTTCTGCCACCTGTTTACAAAGAATGTATCACTAAACAAAAACAACTAAAACATAAGCAAAGAGTCTATCAGGCTGATCTTGTTTAGCTCACAAGATTATTTTTGAAAACAAAATTTAGCCTCTTAAATAAGAACAGGAACACAGTTATTATTGTAATCTTAACATACTAAATTTTCACACGATAAACCAATTCTTAGGTGTAAGTTAAGTTTTCACTTCCTTTGGAATGTCTCTAGGATCAAGAGTCTTTTCTGCACTTTAGAAACAATGTCCGTGGGGTCAAACTTGGGAGTCGCTTCTTCAAATTTAACCTGTCCTTTCGCCTCTTTGGTTCACACTTTTTGTTCTTCAAAAAACCTTAGGTTCGAAGATCCTTGTTTGATTTCCAAAATTTTGCACATCACTATCGGAACTGTCAGAGTTCCTCTTCAGTGTTGTCATGACGGCAGTTTCCATGGCATGAATACTGTCTCAGGCTGCAAATAAAAACATCAATAGCTATAATTAAAACCCATAAAACGATAGAGCTGTGTATAATCTAAAAACTAGTTGATATTTCCCTTAAATGTTTAAGAGTATGAGATGGAAATTCTTTTGTTTTTGTACAACATACATAAAAAACTTCTACCTCTCTGCTAATTATGAACAGTTCCAGATAGACAAAGCAAACTTACAGAGCATTTCTGAATTATAGGATCTTTTAACTCAATATAAAATGATACTTCCCAATCAACACTTTGTGTGCGGTAGACAAACATGTCACTCCAAATACAAATACTGTATATACTAAATGAAAAAACTGACTTGTAAAGCATTTCATAGTTCGCTAAAAGTTCTAAAGAATGCAAGGGTACATTAAATCTTACATTTGCTCCAAATACAAATACTGTATATACGAAATTGACTTGTAGAGTATTTCAAAGTTTACAAAATAAAAAACACAAGGAAAAATTATCTATTATTTGATCATTGGAAAAAGAGCAAAAATGTAGACAAAAACTGAGAATTTTTATTTTTTTCATGGACATCATTTAGTTAAAATATAAATTTCAAAAATTAAAATTAGTCCTTTTTCAATCTGGAAAAGGTAACTTTGAATAGGAAGTGGAGGGGGAGGCTGTCAGGAAAAACGGGGGCTGGTAGGAAGATGAGGGGAGGCTTTTACGAAAACGGGGGCTGGTAGGAAGTGGAGAGGAGGCTGTTAGGAAAAAGGGGGCTGGTAGGAAGAGGAGGGGAGGCTTTTAGGAAAAACGGGGGCTGGTAGGAAGTGGAGGGGAGGCTGTTTAGGAAACCGGGGGGGGGCTGGTAGGAAGTGGAGGGGAGGCTGTTAGGAAGAGGAGGGCTGGTAGGAAGTGGAGGTGGGCTATTAGGAAGAGGAAGGGTTGGTAGGAAGAGGAGAGAGGGGGGTCTGGCGGGTAAAACAAGACAAGAATCTTGTTATATGTGTGAGAGTTACAACATATATAGTTGCCAGAGGTGAAATGAAAAAGATCGTAGAGCTGTGGATGGTGCCACACCATCTGGGCAAGTTCTCTAAGATACGAATCCCACCAACACAAAAACTTACAATATACACAGTACTTGCCTGAGTCCACCAGGAGGAATCTCAGTTTGTACTGTTCGTTCTCCCCGCCGCAGGGACAGTAGTTTGTTCCTCAGATTCCTCCATCGGCCCGGGAGATCTGCAGACGATTCACAACTTGAGCCATCTAAGCACATTCACTTGACACTATGTTACAGCAGTTCGTATTCATAAATAAATTTTCCACACCGGACATTGTATCATGTTAGGTAAAGATGAGCCGAATTTGAGATTGCCAGGGACATATGCCAACGGCAGTGAGCAAGTTAAACATGTACTTTGACCCTTTGATGACACAAATATTGCCTGTCTGACAAATTTCTAATTCAGTAGACTCTCCCATTTTTATCGGGCCTTTGGATAACTCAACGACGAAAATAAGACTTCGCTCACGTGATGGTCCACAACAATAAAAAAACTGAACAGGATTTCAACCTGTCTATGTAGCTTCCAGTTAACATGGTCAACAAATCATTCATAGTTTGGTTAATTCTTCATTATGTCCTGGATTTAAATTGAGAGTTTGTAAGTGAACAGTGACTTATGATTATAGAGTGCTATTATACATTTACAGAATTACCTTCGGTTATTCCGGCCATTTTATAGTCCAATCAAGGACCCGGAGTAGGGGGAGTCTACTGTAGGTTCATGTAGCGTTATTATTAAAATTACAAACTATAATTATAACTTTTTTAAAGGTTTATAATATTTTTAAACAATTTGTCTTTCTATTTCTTTCAAAATACATTATAAAATAAACTGTTGTCTTTAATATCATGATATAAAATTAGTATTAACCCTTAAGACACCATTATTATTTTAGTTGTCTTTTATATAAATTTTAACTACAGAGCGGCAAATTGTCTAGTTTTGGCACACATACCACACAATGCTCGTGTAACTTTTGGTAACAATCGTAGCGCACTGCAAGTGTGCAGCAGCAACATATTTTAATTCGAACATGCACTGCAAATGTACAGTATCAGCTTATTTTAATAAGATCATGTACTGCAAATGTGAGCGGGTGGCAACCTATTTTAAAGAGATTACGCATTGCAAATGTTGTGGTAGCAGCCAATGAGACCAAGCATTAGAAAATATGTGTCATCAGTTTACTTTAACGAAATCACACACTGCAAAATGTGCACAGCACCAGTTTAATGTGGACCATGCATTGGAAATATGTGTCAGCAATCTATTTTAATGAGGACACATGCTGAAAATGTGCAGCAGCAGTCTTTTAATGAGACCAATGCATTGGAAATACATACCAGCAATCTATTTTAATGAGACACACGCTTCAAATGTGCAGAGACATTCTATTTTTAATGAGGACCATGCATTTGAAATACTTGTCAGGCAGTCTATTTTAATGAAACACAGACTGCAAATGTGAAGCAGCGGCCTATTTCAATGAGACCATGCATTTGAAAAACACGTTGTCAGCAGTCTATTTTAAAGAAAAACAGGATTTTTCCAGACATTTACCATCGTTTCATGTGCCATCGTCGTAAGTGGTTGGTCGACGAATGCAGATAAACTAAATTTCAAAATTATCACAGGACCACAAACACCAGAGCCATATCATAGCATATTTTAGGGTATTACACCATAAGCACTTTACTGAGAAACCTATGAACTTCGACTTCCTGTAAATTCATTTTCTGCTTTGTAACTGATGATGCCTTAACCGGCGGGGGAAAGCGCTATTTTTATTAAATTTAATGTGGAAAGTATCTAAAAAAATGTCTTTTCCATTAAAATTCCTGTAAATTGTTATAAAAATTCCAGTGTTACTGAACTTGTCGGAGCTATTCATAGATATTGCGGACGAAGCTGCGGGTATGTGTTAGTACAATATATAAACATAGTTTGTCTCGTATCACTTTTATCAATTTTAAGTGTTGTTTGTATTGTTGCCTAAACAAACTGAACGCATCAAATACGTTCATCTTGATATACTTGGCAATTAATTGAATCGAGAAATCTTTCACTCTATTTTCGGTAACTTATACTTACTATGAACAATAAGTAAATAAGTTGTATCACATAAAAAAAGAGAATCTTCTCTCTAGCATTTAACTAAAACGAATACATCATATACAACAAGAAACCACTAGAAATTATTTTTTATACTTTACTTGTTTGTGAAATTTCTACCTGTTATGAACCTAAGGAAATAACAAGAGTAACAGTTTACAACAATCAAGCTTTCAACCCTCCAACTGAATGACCGACGGCACACACGTTCATCAATACCGCTTGAGAACTGATAAAGATGGCACACAGCCGTCAGTCAAACTTTCCGCTATTTTTATTACGCGGAAACCTAAGTTATAAAGACATAACTTACCCCAGCAGGGATCACTTCTGGCTGGTTTATACCTACCAGTTGAACCCCACCACTGGGGCACAGCAAAAAACCGATGTGCCACTTCAATCTGGTCAACCTTATGGATGTCCAGTAGCGGCACATCCCTAACCACAAATGTTGAGATTCTGGGGTTCATGGGCAATTCGATAGGTCTAGTCAGGTCTACAGTGGAAGATGACTGTTGGAGTTGGTGGGGGGTTTGTTCCCTTACCTCAAGAGGCCTCTTGTTAACCTCAAACAAGGGTGTGCCACCCCCTGCCTACTTTGACAGGAGAGGCTGGTTCAGAACTGGCCTCCCCTTCTTCCGGGATGACTTTGAGATGTAGTGCCCTAATTCTTCCTCATGGATCTCGATAGGAGGCGGCCCGGCGGCCCCTACTCCCTAACCTTACCCATCCTGAATTCCTATCACTCCGGAAGCAGCGCAAAGGTTCTTACAGGACTAAGTGCAATTTATAAGCTTCTTGTCCTAAGAGAACAAAAAAAAAGACATAACTTGCATTAGTTGAATCCTCTACTCATACCAATTCATTTTATATAGTTTATATTTGCAATATTACTCGTTGTCAGCTGACGGACTATGCAGCTGGTGCCGCGCTGCACGGGCCTTGACATTCTTTGTTGCTACTGTTGCTAAATTATTGTGTGGGCTAGTTGTTTATAATTGATTGTTATATAGTGAAATGGGCAATCCTCATTGTTCAAATTACATACGTGAGCTATTGGATTGATGGAAATATTAGTTCTGATGATGAAAATGACATAATGGCAAACTAAAGTGCATGCTGATATTTCTTTTGTCAGATTGGTTATCAGGTAGTCTGGATGATTATAAACCGGTGGAATATGAGCTGGGTTGTGAAAATTGATAGTGACACTGAACACAATTGATCATTATCTGATATTTCTCTTGCCCAAAGAATATCTTCACCAAACACCAATATGGATGCGTACTGGCAAAAAAAGAAGTAAATATTATACATTTTTATCAAAACACTTGTTGTGTT